>NC_052031.1:64357452-64539952 GCF_015832195.1 Motacilla alba alba
GGGGGTGGGGGGGGGGTGGGGCCTTGCAGGAGGACATCAACACAAGTCTTCATGAATAAACATAATGTTGTTGGGTTTTCCCGACTTTTGCTGTGAGGATTGTTATGACTGTACCTGTGGAAACAACCTCTGGACAATGCAGTCTGTGTTCCTTTATTCCCTGCTTAAAGCCAGCTCAAAGCGTTGTTTACTTGTGATAGCCCCAGGGGTGTGGCAGCCTCACCTTGTGTTTCTCTTGGGTTCCTTGGCCTCAACCTCCACACACCTTCAGATGGCAACACCACCCTTTCCTGCAGCTACCGGGGATATTTGAAAAGACAGATGTGGAGGCATGGAGAAGTGTGGCTGGGTCAGAATTCAGCTAAGCTGCTGCAAGGCAGCACACACTTGGGACAGAGGCTGCATATTCACACTGGGATAGGTCTGTGTAGTTCATTTGTATGAGCAAAGAGGGAAGCCAGGCTTGAAGCTGAAGCCTGGAGCTGTGTGCTGTGTGGAGAGACCACCTTGAAAGGTTGTGTATGAAGATGTAGGTGTTGAGGGCTAAATTTGTCGGTCCTGGTTCTTAAAATTGGGGCATTTGAATTGATGTGGTTTAATGAATCTGTGTGTCCTCAGTCTGCCATGAACTGACTTAAAATCAATACTATTCTGAGGTATAAACCAGACCTAAAATAAAATGAAAATAAAATTCTCAAGAGATTATGTCTCCTCTTAGTCTTTAGTCAGAAATTATTTCCTCTGTGCAGTAGGTGTGGTCCATTACAGAACTACAGAGGAGCAGAAAAAGCTTTTCAAATATGAAGCATGAAGGGGTGGCCATACTGTGCTGAGCGTTACATGCTGACAAACAGATCATTAATTCCAGCTTCTGGAGTCAATTAAATATGGAAAATAATCTGTGTACTCATATAAAAAAAAAAAAAAGAAACAGTAAGCAAGGGTATGCTTTGGAAACTTTGGGAAGTTGAAGTCCGACTTGCAGTTTCTGAAGCCCTGATTCACAGTTCCTGAATGTGTGGGATTGCTGATGTGGTCAGAGATTTGACCCTTGGACCATGACAGGCAAGTCATCTCCTGGCTCTCTGATGAGGCTTGTCTTGCTTGTGCTGCGTACTGGAAGCCCAGAAACTCCATGTTCCCAATGTATGGGGAGAGGAGAGATGCCCCCATTTTGTGAATTCTTTTTTTTAACGCCTCAAAAGCTTTGCACACACCTTATTCTACCTTACTCCTTCCTCACCACCCATCTTCCACATATACCTTGCAGCAACAGGCCAGTCTGTGCCTTGGCTGCAGATGTCACCTAGCCCTTCCCTGTCCTTGACAATGTCCAGGCTGTTCCCGAGCAGTAGTCATCAAAGGAAGTCTTTATTTCCAGGGGCAGTTAAGTGACTAAACCAAGATCAAACAGCCGGTCAGTAGCAGAGGCAGGAACTGAAATCAGGTCCTCTGACTCAAGTTTCTCTTGGCTACAGCCTCTGGGTTGCACAGCAGAATTCATTTGTGCTGAGCGTTTCAGCAGTTGCTGAGATGAAACTACTTTTTCTTTCCCTGAGATACTGTATCTGTGTCATCTTGTTCTCTGCCCACTAGGAAGCAGCTTTTTAGCATTGGACTTTAAAATTGGAAGGCAAGCAGGAGATGTTTCTAAGCAGTTGCACTCTTTTGATCGATGAGATAGGTGAGCCAGAGTGTGTTCCAGTGACCTCTTGCTATATAAAAGCTTGGCCTGCCTGACAAGACTCCTGTCTGCCAAGTTGCTGTGAGTCTCAGCCTTTGCTGCTTGGGTTTGATGCAGATTTTTTACACCAGGCACTGCAGAATTGAGGTGGCCTCTCAAATATTTGCATTGCTTGGCAAGCAAGGGTATAACCGGGGGTGGATTCAGGAAGTTCTGGCAAGGGCAAGCACAGCTGGTGTTAAGGTCTTTGCAGGGCTCCTTTGTGTGTGTGTGTGTGTGTGTGTCTGTGAGTGTATAGGAAAATAGCAAGGCCCCTGGATTTTTTTCCAGCCAGGGTTCCTGGGAAAGGATGAGTAATCTGGAGATTTCCTGTTACTTTTGGAGCGAAGAATAAAAACACTTCGCCTTTTGGGGGAATCTTCTTGGATCTTCCACTATCCCAGTTTTTCCCTGAGTGGCACAGAGGCCTCCTCCCTGGACTCAGCTTTGTTTGTGGCAGCAACACGAGCTGTGCAAACACTGAGCTCTGCCCCTGTTTGCCTGGACAGTCCAGGATCAGATTGGCACAGCTCCTATTGCCTCCTTGAGTCTGCTTCAGGAGCTAAACTCCACGTAGGGCACGGGTACCTGTGGTCAAGCTGTGCCTGGCCCGGGATGCTGGGAGTGTTTCCCTTTCATGTCTGAGAGCATCAGCCCTGCAGGGAGGGACTATGTGGCCACAGAGTGTTTGCACAGCACCTACCATGGCTGGGGTCAGGTTCATGGCTGAGTCAGCTGGGTGCTGCTGCTGTGCAAATGAGTAAAGAGGAATGACAGGAGAAATGTGGGGGTTTCCTGTTGGCAGAGGTAGAAAGGAGTGAGGTACCTCAACTCTGAAGTTATTACTATTTATTATTTCCATTGCAATACTCCCTGCAGGCTGCCTTCAGGGGCAAGGGCTGTATTGTGCAAGGTACATGCACACAGCAAAGGCAGAGCCATTCCCCACCCTGAAAAAAGGTGTTCTCCAACTGAGACAAGTTGTTTGAGCCCTTTGAGAGCAGGGATTCGGGGGCTGGAGTGTAAAGCAAGGGGTGCTGCTGCAGCCAAGGGCCATACACAGGCAGTTTGGACATCAGGTGTATGTCCAAACACCTGCTGCTATTATTTCAATATTCTTGTCCACCACTATTTGGCCACGACTTTCTCTAACTGGTATTTCTTGATGTGTGCTTAGCCATTTCATGTTCTAAGTGCTTTACAAATATTATGTAATTAGGAAAATAACCCTCTATTTGCGCAGGCAATTGCACAACCACATGTTCAAAATTCAGCCTTCAGAAATGCAGCCTCAACTGAAATTTCCTTATCTGTTCCTAACTCTCCCAGCTGCTCTTCCCAAAATGATTTTTCATCCCTGCAACCCCAAAACTGACTGTGATAAAGGTGATAAAATGAATACAGCCTGGGCAGATAAACTGCTCTCCTCTGCAATGTAAAATGTAAGGCTGGTAAAGAAAGTAAGGGCTGGTAGGGAGTGCATGTTTTAGGTTCCAGTATCGGTCTGTTTGCTAAATATGATGGCTTTTAGTGGAGGAAAATCAGTGCAAAACAAACAGCCGCATGCCCCAGTGCCTGATCTCCAGCTGCTGCAATAGAACCATGGACTCAGGAACAGCCCAGTTGCTTCCCTTTCTCACAAACTTTGGTGTTTGGTCTGGGGGAGGATTTCTCCCTATAATTGCCTGTATGAAGTGTGAGCCCTTGACACCAAGCTCAAGAATTTTCTCCCTACCAAAATCCAAAGTATTTTTGTTTTGCTTTCCCTTTATGTTTTTTTTCTCTTCTCCTCTCTCTCAAAGGTTAAATGGTTCCCACAGGGTGCGAGAAAGGGTTATTGAAAGCAGCAGGTCCACTTTTGAATATTGCACTTCTGGTAAATCTCTGATCCAGCATCTAGTGGTTAACCACTGATACAGGAAATGACATTTAACGTTTTATCACTCAGCCAGAAATGGAAGAACAAGGCAAGTCTGTATGTGGTGAAGATGGATCATTGCCTACTACCTACCCCTTAAAGGCATATCATGCCATTTAAAAGGAAATGTTTTTCAAGCAGGGACTTTTTTCCCCTCTTTGTGTACCTTTCTCCTTAAGGCAGACCAAAAACCTGGAAAACAAATCCCCTTCTCCCCCCCTCCACCCCCCAGGTTTTTCGCCTGCTAAAATAGGGGTTATGGCCTTATAAACAACTTAAATCCTCTTTCCTGCTCTTTTGTATTTTTTGGAAGTGTATCCCAGGCCCTGGAGGAAGTTGTGGGGGGGAAGCGGGCTGGGGGAGTAACCGGTGATGGGAAAGTCGTGTTTCAGTAGGTGGCACTCGCTGCCCTGGCTCAGGGCTCGGCTCTGCCGGGCACGGTGTGCGGCTGCCTTTAGCTCAGGCAGTCCCGAGCAAACGTGCTAAAGTGGCAAAGGAAGAAAACCGTTAAAAAAAAAAAAAAAAAAAAAAAAAAGAAATCAAAAGACACAAAAGACAGGGCCGGAACTTTGGCAATGATAAATTGTTGTGGGTTATTGATTTCCGTGTTGCTGCGCTGGTTTTTGGTGTACAGCAGCGAGCACCCGCCTGTTGTCACCACGGCAGCCGTGCTTTCTGTGGGAGCTGCTAAAACTTGGTCTGATTGCCGAGTGCATATTCAAGAAGCAAGCAAGCGAGCTCAGAAATTCAGTGGTTGTGTGCAGTTCAACTAAAATTCAAAAGGCTGTCGGATCTGCCTATATAAATTGTAAGAGTTTCAGATGTTTTCCTCATACATGCTGGAGTAAAAAAAAAAAAAAAAAAAAAAAAAAAAAAAAAAAAAAAGAAAAAAGCAGCAGCATGGCAGTTTCCTCCTGCAAATAGGATATGTGGGCAAGCACTTTGATTTTTCAGCTGTTCCAGAGGCCATTTTCACCTAATGACATGGTGTGAAATGTTTTCCAAAGAATGAACTCCACAGATTGCCAAAACTTTCCTGGAAGTGAGCACAAAAACACATTAGAAAGCAACATATTAAAGGCAGATGAGCTCTCCTGATCTGTGGGGCTGCAAAACATGATTTTCCTGCGCCCAAGAGCCACAAGAAGCAAATTCTTCACAGAGCCAGTGAGTGGTGGCAGCAGCAGAGTCCTTCATGAGGAGTTTAAAGGCTATGGATGAGGGCAGCTCTCCAGAAGTCCTGCTGTTCTCTGGCTTGGCTGCAAGTGAAGCTGGATGATGGGGTGAGCACTTGGATGCTGGAAAGCTGGCTTTGCTCAGTCCTGCAGCAAGGATCTTGGATTCCATCAGCCAGAACCTACCAGCACATCTCTCCTATAGCTGAAACACTGGCTCACTCAGTGTTTGAAAGCCATTCTTGCAGCACCACACTGGTAGCTTAGGCAGAGAAAATCAAAATGTGCATGACATAGGAACAAGCTCATATTTGTGTTCAGGTGGGTGTGATGTGTACTGGAAATGGGGAGTAAGTTTTTTTGTTTTGTAGTTAAACTGTCAGCTGGCATCAAAAATGGGGGAAGTGTAGTTGTAGTTCTCAGCACACTCACTGTTCACTTAGAGTGTCCATTCTTCAGCATCCTGCTTATTTTTCCAGTTGTGGAAACCTGCTTAATACAGAATGCAAAGTGAGAAAGCTGTGGAAACTGCTCGGAGCATGTGGATAGGGGTTCTGCAGAAGCACACATGCACCATCCACAGAGTGAAAATGCACATGCATGAAACTAGATTCTCAGCCCTTAAGGCTGCATATTTTTGAAATAGTTATGATGTATTTTGTACAGCTGAAATCCCACCATGCTCAGGCATCCTGGTCTCTGTAGAATACTCTCTTCTCTCCAGCCTTGCAAAGCAGTAGGACACTGGTCCTGCCAGAAAGCCTGAGAGACCTGAGCAGGTCTTTGACCCTTCTGAATGTTTGCCAGCCAACAGTGACTGTCAGAGCCTTGAGGTACACCTTGGGAAGTGCTAGTGTTTATCTCTGCATTTGATTGCACCCAATTACTTGCTAGGAACATACTCTTTGAAGAAAGATCTGGAGCTGGATCCTTCTCTCATTGTGACTCTGCCAGCTGCCGTCCCCAAAGCTATTTTTAATCAGACAAGCTTCTCCATCCCTGCCAAAAGAACCTCATAACAATTAATAACAATAAAATGAAGGCAGCCTGGATAAATGAATTGTGCTGGCTCTATGAATCAGCAGCAGCAGCTCAGGAAGATCAGTGCTGCATTGTTAATGTGCTGTCTTCCATTTTGGGGTAGCCTTGGTCTCCTGGTTCACACTTGGCTGTGCTGCTGGTCTCTGTGCTGCCTGTGGCAGGTAGGCTGGCAGATGGGCACCAGCACCTCTGCACAGCAGGCTGCTTGGGTTTGCCTTGCTGTGGATGTGAGGAGGGTGTGAATGATCCCCTTTACATGCCAGCTGTGCTGCAGACGCTTCATTAATTCTGATGACACAGAGCTGCACCCACGGCTTAGGTTAACTCCTGGCCCTGTCATGTCGCAGCCTCTGGTGTGATAATTTGCCTGCAGGCACGTGTGTCCCTGTGCTGTGATCCTGTCAGAAGCTGGGCCATGTTGGGCTGGATCAGAGTGTGGGCAGGAGGCCTCCAAGGACAGGCTGCCACCGAACCCAGTGCAGGCAGTGATGCTGTTAAGCAGGAGGTGGTACTCTGTGCTCGGCCAGAGGACCTGATGCCATGCTGCACTGCTGCTGGAGGCCTGCTTGCCTGGGTGCCACCTGTTGTTGCTTTAAGCACATTAACAAAACATGTCCTGGCAGTTTTCTTTAGGGAAAAAAACCCCAAACCAAAACCAACCAAAACAAACTAACAGAAAAAAAAACCAAACAAAAAAAACCCCCGCCCAAACCACCAAAAAACAACAACAACAACAACAACAACAAAACCCCAACCAAACAAACAAACCCAAACAAAATCCCAAACAAACATAAGGGCACAAGTCCAAAGGTACTGTCCTGCCCAAGTCACAGGATGGGTGTCTGTATTTGGTTTGCTTCTTCCTGCTGGACGATGTATTTCTCTTCAACCCTGGCTCCAAACTGTTGATAATATTGCTCTTCAGCTGTTATTTCCTACTCCAGAGCTGGAGGCCTTCTCTAATGAGGGAGACAGTTTGAAGGGTTCTGGAAGGAAAGATAAATAGGAAATGGAAAAAGAGGAGGGAAAGATAGAGAAAAAGTAAATAAGCAAACAACCCCCACCACCTCCAGCATAAAACCTGTCCCCCAGAAGGGTGTGACTGCTTCACAAACAGCAAGGATAGCTTTCCCAGGCCCTGTGGGATGGCACATTCATCTCCTGGGAAGAAGACACTGAAGCTCCTCCATCAACTCCTCAGGCAGCAAGGGCACTGCAGAGATCACTGAGAAGAAAAGCATGTGAAAGCGGGGACAACAGGACTGCAGCCTGAGGAGGGCCCTGGTATCTGTGGGGGAAGGGAAGAAGAAAGCTGGCTCCTGTTTCTCTTGCCTGTTAATCTCACATCCTTAGGATCCATTTCTGAAGTGTGCCTGTGAAACTGAACTGAAAGTGGTGTCATTTCTGAAACTGCTGCTGGCAGTAGCCATCTCCCTTTCAAAACCTGTTGTGCTTGCCATGAGGAAGCACATAGAGAGAGTCTCTTGCAAGCTCAGTCTCCCCAGCTCCAAGACTTACACAACAGAAAGGCATACACATGTTTTTCACAGATACTTTCTTTTCCACAAAAAAAACCCCAAAAAAACCAAAAAAACAACCAACAAAACAAAAACCCCAAAACCCTTCAACACTATTTTGTGCTTCTTTCTGAAGAATAATTGCCAAGGTGATGTTCACAGGACCCTGGGAAGTGATAAAGGTGAGGTGAGTGGCCAGCTGCGAGTAGTAGTGCTCATCAAGTAGACTACTGCAAGGCAAAGCAGCAAAAATTCCTCTGTGCCTGCCAGTTAGGGAAGCAGCTCACTCTGAAACTGCTTATTCAGAAAGCTCTTACTTTGCTCACCCACCCAGGGTTTCTTATTGTCATCTATGACACAAGTACAGATCTATTTTGGGCAGTGGTTTTAACGTAAGGAGGTGAATATCTGGGTATTTTCCCCTGGAAGTGTTTGCTGTGAACACTAAAATTGAGCTGCTTCTCCTGGGCCACTCTGAAACTATCCATGGACCTTTCCCAGCCTCTGCCAGACAGCAACCACTGAGGTGGAGTTTTAGGGCCAGAGATCTAGTGTCTAGATAATTATCCTGAAGCATGGTCTCTACAAGTTAAGGTGCTGAGCACAAAGACATGCCAAACTGGCTGAGTTCTGAGCTTACATGTGCCCAATGGGTCTGTATTGGTCAGCTGGTGCTCCAGAAATGGATATACAGAAATGGATATACAGAAATGGATATACAATTTCCTTCCCTGGATATGCAATCTCCTTCACTGTACATTTGGATAGTTGGTGTCATCCCTCGGCAGAGGTGCTGAGAAGACCTCAAGATACTGATCCAAAAAGGAAGGTGACATGACTAAGGTTGTCTGTATGTTTTTAGAGAAGAAAACGGTGGGGGTTTTTTTTGTGAGAGTGGTGGAAGGCAAGCTGCTCTCATTTTGCCTCAAGTGCTTTGCACAACTGGTGCTGCTGCAAGCTCTGCACACACATAAAGATGCTGTTGAAGTCACTGTTCAGGCTCTGTACAGCCACACATCACCTCTCCATTGGAGAGTCTTAGCTCCTGCCATCAGGTGAGAAATTCCCACCATCCCCATTCAGATTACCTCAGATCAGCCCTGAAGTCAAGGCCAGCCTCCAACACCAGGCCTGGGAGTGTGGTGCTCTGGCAACAGGCTGGTGTGGGGCGGGTATGTAAGCACAGAGCTTGCAGGGTTCAGGGATGAAACACCCAAGCTTTATTCCTAAACTTGGTATTGTACATTTTTGGGAATGAACTCTACCAACAGAAGTGTCCTTATGCTGTTGGAACTAGTGATTGATGGTGGTGGCTTTCCACTGTGAAACAGAGTAAGCAGCACTCCCCTGAAATCCATGGGTGATCTTGTGGTTGTGGTGTGTTCACTTAAACACTGCATGAGCCCTTTAATGGGGGTTTGAATTTTAGAAAACAAGCAGAGCAGTAGAGGAAGAGTAGAGGTAGAGCAGAGCATTGTGTGTTGTGCAAATGTAGTCTTCCACTGCAGATATCTAAGTGTTCTGATGGTTAGTGTAATAACACTTTTTTTCTTTATTTTTTTTCTTTTTTTTTTTCTTTTTTTTTTCTTTATTTTTTACTTTTTTTTTGGTAAGAAGTGAAAAACATCAGTGCTGCTCTGGGAAAGACTGTGAACACCCTTATAAACAGGAAAGTGATATGAAGCAATTCAAGAGAGATTAAAGAATGTCTGGAAAACAACAGTACAAGTTCCAACTTGGAAAAATGCAAACTGGAGAATAACAACTTGAAACTCAAATATGCAGCAGGAATAAATTGTGTTGAGGAGATCTAGGAATGATAGCAGCTAGCTGATTGGAAGTGGTATTTCTTAAGCTGCAGAAGTGGGCAATGCGTGGGAAGGCGCCCTCTTACATGTGGGAAGGCAGAGCATGTGGAATATTTCTCTGAGTCCCATGTATTGCACTCCTAGGCAGACAAAGGCATGCTGGAGGGGATTCAAGAACAGCAACCAAAAAAACAAGGGGGACGTTGTCTGTGAATATGCCATCCCTACATTTTTCTTCATGAAGTAGTCAGAAGATGACAAAGAGGGAATGTGGTAACTGTCGCCAGTGTTAGAGAAAAGTAAATGCTAAACAGATTTACTTAAGGATGTATGCAGGGGGATAATCAGGAGTAATGGGAGTGCTCCTATAAAAGGAACATTGAAGTAAATCTCAGGCATCTCCTCGATGGAGAGATGTGCTATGCCTTGCAAGGAAGTGGTGGAAACTTCATTCCTTGGGGACATCTAACACTTGACCACACCAAGCACTAGGAAGTTTATTAGGGGAAATGACTGCATTGGATGGCGGGGGAAGTATGATACAAAAGATCACTTTCAATTTATCTGAATGTATGATATGAATGGGAAAATATGTACCAGGATGTTTGTGATTTCCACATTCAACAGGCTTAAGCTGCCTTTCATTTATAGTAATGAGAGACTAATTTCTTCCCAAAAGGTTCCTCTTTTTTCCACTCTACCAACTGTACTTTTCCTAATTTGTGCTATGAAGCAATAACCTTAGAGCACAGAGGATTGGGAGGCTTTTTCTCAGAATAAGCAATGAATAAGCAATAGTTTTGTCACAAAATCTCATTTTCTGGGTGGGTGATGCCAAAACATAGGGCAGGAGGTGGTCATGTTGACTTAGTGGGTGTCACCTCAGTATGATGTTCCTTTATTGGGAAGCAGCTTGGTGTTCTTCATGGAGGCACCTGGCTTTTATCAGTTCCCACATGGGCCAGGAGCCACTTGCATTTGCCATTAAGATTGGCCACCAGAGTGAGTTGCCCTGGTTGTTTGATTGGAATGCTTCAAATCCATGCTATGCCTACAAAAATACAAACAGAAGGTTATAGATGCAACAAAAAAGAGTTTACAGCCACGATCCTTTGCAGAGCACACCCCTCCCAACTGTGGAAGTGCTTCCCCATCCCGCCGGGCGCACAGCAAGTGGCATGTTCCTGTGCTGTCTAGGTATTGGGAGATCAGGTGGTCAAGCCGTAGCTTCAGAGCAATAGGAGCTAACCAGGGAGAGTGCAAAAAGATAAAAATGTGCATGTGGCTGTGCAGCAAACCCAGCCTCGAGCAGCTGCTCCAGAGGTGTCCCTTTGCTGCAGCACTGCGTTAGCCCTGCACTCATTAGCCTTGACAGTCTCTCTTGACAGCGTGCCCTCTCTATAATCTGAAGCTGTGCTTGGGAGATAAGGGCTTTGTGTACTGGTTATAAAAGCGAGGCTGGAGTGGAAATTCACAGGGCTGGAAGTCAGAGAGTAGCTTTGCAGCTACATTGAGAAAGCCTCAGAAAGGGTGAGGGCTCCTTCTTTCTGCACATTCAAAGCAGCTTCTCCTCCAGTCTCTCACAGGGCATTTGTTTGTGCTTCGTGTTCTGCCCCCGCCTACACAAATCCTTGGGCTGAAAGGTTTTTCTTGTTTTATTCTGGAGTCACTTTGGATGCATTGTCCTCTCCCAAGTGCTTTGTACTTCTGACAAAGCAAGGTGCTTGTATAACATTGCTGAGGGGGAGGGAAAATAGCGGGATTGCAGGAAAAGCATTTACCTTGACAAACTTTTAAGAATCTAGTTTTATTTTGTGTCTCAGATTTATTCTTGAAATGTCCATAGTTCCATGGTATTTGTCTTCTTGCACCTCTTTGGCTCTTAATTGGTTGGAAAATTCCCATGTTTATTCACTATGAGAGTCCTGAGAGCCCTCCCACCACCATTCTTGCCCTGCATATTATCAGATCTCAGGGAAAAGCTGGACTTAGCAAGTTCTTTTTCGTTGAAAGAAAAAGGAAAATCTAACACTTCTATGTGGGTGAAATCAATAGAGCTTGAAGTGGTTCTCAGTAAAGGATAGGTAAGAGTTTGGTAAGAGAATATTGTCTAATATAAGTATGGGCTTTGTCTAATATTGTTTAATAGGTATGGGTTTGGTAAGAGAATATTGTCTGATAGCCTTGAAAGTAATCTCAAGATATAGCAGTGAGAATGGAGACATCAGCTGTGGAAGGGTGCACAGCCTTTCAGCTTCCTACCCTCCTGTCTGCCAGCTTTTGTGTTTTCCCAGACTAATATTCCTTTGCACTCACCCACCTCCTTGGTGGTTTTCAGTGAGCTTGTCAAGGCAAACAAGGTAAAAAACATGGGAAGCTAAACAATAGGTTTCTAACCATTATCCTGTTTAGAGCAATATTTTATGACTCTGAAGTGGATGCAGGTTCTTGCTCCATTGAGCTGTGTCCTCAGTGAGCACATACTAAGTGTTACAAAGCAGTTACGGCCCAGGGCCTGGTGGGGACATAGGAAATCAAGCAGAGGAAATATCAGAGGTGTACCCAGGTCTACAGATGGTCTGTGGAGGTCCCTAGAGTGAGGAATTGAAAGAGAAAGCTGTTCATCTTTGATTCAGCGTTCTTACTGGACTCCAGCATCCAAACTGTGTTCCATTTCTGAGGTTTCTGTGAATCATCTCTCAAATACAGCATCTCCTTGTCTGTCTGCCAACACAATGAAAACCTAGACCATGGGACCTCGGTATGGCCACCCTTCCTTCACTTTTACTGAAGCATCCTGGGTGCCAGCAACATTGATCTTCTCAAGTCTCCTAAACAACAACCTCTTTTTTGTCTCCTTCCTCTGACCACTACATTGCTCATCTCTTTGCTTACTTTTGCTGGATGACTCCTTCCCACTTTTGCTGGCCCTACCCTTTATGTCAAACAAATCTATCCCCCAGGGGCCTTTTGCAAAGGTGACCTGGCTGTCACACCCCAAAACCCCATTCTGGCTGGGACACGCTCCTCCCAGGTGTCTGCAAAAACATTTTCCTCTCCTTTGGATCTCTAAAAACCTGCCACTCCCCACACTCCACCAGCACCATGTCAGGAGCTGAGGCTGCCTGGTCAGTGCCAAATATTGTCCTTGTGTTATTGATATTTTGTCCTTCCCTCTCTCCTTCACATGAACCTAAACAAAAGTGAGATTGTGCAGAAGATATTCATGTGACTTCATTAATTTCAGGCTACTAAATCAGGTGGAGTCAGCTGGGTTCCCTACAGAGTCAATAAAGGAAGACAACATGTAATAAACCTCCTAAGTTATCCTACCCTTTTCCACTGATTGCATAAGGAGCTTATTTTTCTAACTTAGGTAACAAATATATCCCTCTGATGATAATGATAATAAAAAGATCACCCTTCTTCTCTATGCCCAGCTTCTTCTCTGAGAAAGAAGGTGTTGGGGAATTATGTGTGTAGTAAAGAAAGGCAGGCACAGGGAGCAAGGAGGAGAGAAACTGGGGGGAGATGAGAATGAGAGACTGGGGTGATGTGAAAGGAAGAACAGGAAATGAGATGAGGTAGTTGAAAGGATCCTTATGAATAAACAAACTTAAGAGATGGAAGTGGAGGAAAGATAACTGCAGAAGAGACATGGAAGGAAAAGAGAAGTGAGCAGCAGGAGGCAATATGATGCTTATCAGAGAAGTGTTTGGGAGTGGGCAGGAAGGAAGCAGCCACCAGGAAGGAAGGATACATTCAAAGTGATACCAAATGTGAGTCTGGGGTAGAAGGGCCAGCTGTGATACTAAAATGCCTGAGAAGGGAAGGAAGAGGCAAGAGGAAAGGGAAAGGGAAAGGGAAAAGGAAGGGGAAGGGGAATGAAAGATAGTGAATTCCGGAAACAAATTCTTACAAACTTTAAAGGGATGACAATGTGCCAGAGGAAGGTTTGGTGGTTGAATCCGATGACAGAAATGGTCAGACAGGAAAGAAAAAAAAAAAAAAAAAGCCGTTGTAAGTGGAGGACAAATGAACAGAGGAAAGGCACTAAAAGTAGAGTAGGTACGGAAACCCAGGGTCTTGGCTTGCTCTCTTGGGGTCTTTCCAGGGACTTTAGTGGGAGCAGATTTGGGCCTGGAGCATTTGAAATGACTGTTGCACAGACTTTAGCCAGAACTCATTCTCATAACTCCTCTGTAAAAACTGTGTATCTTCAAAGCTTCTGTGGATCTGTATGTATGTAACCCCAACCCTGCCAATCCCTGCACTGTAAAATCCTAGATGATTGCTGCACCCTCTGGGGACTGAATAGGATTTGAGCTCTCCTCCAAGTACGTAAACACTTGCTGTTTGGGTTGCACCTTGCCACTGCAAATAGAACCACTGACCTACAAAGTAAGCAGTTCAACACTCTGTAAAATAGATATAGATCCAAAGTGTCACAGAGGTGGACCCAAGGCTTCTCGGTGTCCACGCAAAGCAGCAGTTTCCAGCTGGAATCATCCCTGTACTTTTTTACTGAATTTTTGATCTGTGATTTTGGAAGGCTGTTCTCTGCCAGATTGTTTTTGCCCTTTCTTTCCTTCATCCCCTTTCCTCCTAAGGAATGACCACAGTGCCTCTGAAAGTAAACAAAACACAGGACAGGTTTGGCAGGACCTTTCAAAAGGAAAATATTCCCACTCCATCTGAGTGGTTATGAATAATGTTCTACATAGCACATTTAGTTCAGACTTCAAAGCCATTGTCACTGAGGTTGTGTCAAAGTTGATTTGAAACACAGACTGACAAAGCACTCACAGGAAATAAAATTCTTGCCCAGAACAGATTTTCAGGGTACCTGTGGCCACCTGGGCTAAGCTGCTTTCAGAAATTATTAGATTTCTCTGCTCAACACCCCCTACTGGCTTTCTGTCCATCATTGTTCTTCCATAGGGAAGTGTGGCTTTTAATGCTGCCTTCGAGAAAGATAAAGGGTGCAAAACTGCCGAGCATCTTCAGAAATGGTCCCTCTGCAGCATCATCAGCACCTAGCACTGCTGCCCCAGGCACTGCTGTCCCAGTGTGATGACTTTTCTCTGGGCTGCAGTAATTTGCCTGCTATCAAGCTGTGTTTGATGAAGATCAGAGCTGAAAACAAGGCTAGATGAAATCTGCTTGGCTAATTTGTGTACCTACCTCACCCTCTGTAAGCACTCAGCCTCTCGCCCTTTGCCCTCCTCCTGAGAAGAAGCGCTCGCTGAACGGAGATGTATCACCCTGCTCTGATGCCAGGGTGATAAACATGAAACAAAAAGCACATGAATGCAGGCACCCAGCAGACCTGTCACAGCTGGATGGAACCCAGTCACTGTCAGGCTGTTAGCATGTTGTGCGCCCTGGGCATGACATTGCCCTTTCCAAGCTCTGGCAATGTGTGCTCCTCCAAGCCAAATTGAGACTGCTCCATCCACTTGAAAAAACCCCTCCAAAACGCAAAACTCCACAGGCAGACACAGATACAGTTGGCACAGAATGTTCTGGAGTCCATCTTGCTGTGAGAAAAGCAGGAAGTGCTTCCCCCCCCCCCCCCTTCTTTTGGCCACAGATTGATGGCACATTGTCTGCATTTACCCCCTTTTGCTGTGGCTTTCTGGCAGTGATAACCTCAGGGCTGCAGAACGTGGATGGTCAGTACCTACCTGTGGACAGAATGGGTTCTTGTCAAACTTTTGTGCCCGTCTGCTCTTCAGTGAGACCTCCGGGTGCCTCCTATAAACTGACTGCTTTTGTGTTTGGGTATGTGTATGCACATGTAAGCGGCCTGTAATGGGTGTGGAGCAATTTTAGTACCTCTAGGCTCTAGAAGAAATGGCCCAAATCAGAATGATTAAAAAAAAAAACCAACCCCAAAAACCAAAAAAAAAAAAACCCCACCTAAAACAAAAGAGAGAGGACAGCAGAGTAAATTCTCTCTCTGCAGCTCTAAGAGAAGTTTTGTGGGATTTTTGTGGAGGTAGAAATTGGGTTGAATTCTGTCAGCAGCTGCTGAGTCTGAAATCTGCTTTTGGCTCAGAGGCCACCTCAGATGAGAGGTGCAGACCCAGATTTTGGGAAAATGCACGTGCCTCTGCTTTTGGATGCCAGCAACCTGTTTTTGCAGAGGCACTGAGCTGTTTTTTTGATCTCAGTAGGAGTTCTGGGTGCGCTAATGCTCATGCAAATCAGGCTGCAGGTATCTAAAGTCGGGCAGCCAAAAGCACAGGCGCCCCAAATTTTCAGGCTGCTTATTACATAATCACAGCTCAAAAACCTCTCTGCATTTAATTTTCCCATATTGATAATACTGTGACTTTAAAATGTTCCTCAAGTGGACCCCGGGATGAGAGTTAAGCCTTCGTTTAGCCGGAGAAAAAGGATCCCTATCAGTGACAGCCATACATACTGTATTGCAGGAAAATGTGTATCAAAAGATCTAAAGTTTTCTTCTTATTCTCCTTGCCCATCCTATGTCCCTGGATATATTAAGTAAATTCTCTGTGGTCCTTGTTATGCACACCAAAATAGTAGTCTTGAAGACATGGTATGAGCTGTTCTTAATGTTTGCAACACCAGAGGTTGTCATAGTTTTGCTCAGTGGCTAAGGTGAATGTTTTTGGGAGAAATGCTGGTTCAAGGCAAAGAAGATCAGGATTTTTTTCCCCTTGAAAAATAAGAAAAAGAAAGCCAAGCATTTCTTATTATCTTGAAATGCTATACATGATCCAGAGTGATATAGTCTCTTTCTTATTCCTGTTAATTAATACCTTCCTTATAGAAATTTAGGTCAATCTTTAAATGAAAATTTCCATCCTGAAGTGAAAAAGCAAAAAGTTTCCATTTGACATTTCTGGAACAAATAATTTTCCGACTAAACTTTTTCAATGCTACATTTTTTTTCCCTGCTTCTTTTCAGCTGGAACTCTTTGCTTCACTTGACCTGAACTTGCAGTTCTTGACAATCCATCTGAAAAGGCTTTTTCCCAGAAAATGCACTATTCACAAAAATAGCTCGTCCAGCTGAACCCAGGCAGAGGATTTTAGTATCATCCAGTTGGTTACTGATTTGTAAACTGGCCAGAAGCCTGTAGCCTGGTAGCCAAGTTGTCAAATTGTTCTTTATTTCTGCTGAATGAACTTCTAGGAACTGCAGTGAGTGAGCAGGGCCCTGTTTCATTAGGCAGCACACATCCATGTAAAGCCAAGCTCCCTCGTGCTGCATAAAGCATGTTTCCACCAGGTAATGAAATCAGCTGGAACAAAAAGGTATTTGAGGGCTGCAAATAAACTAGAAGCTTCTACTGAAAAGATAATTGAGAAAGCATGTGCCTTGTCCAAAGGCAACGAAAGCAACCAGAGCCTAAGGGTGAGAGACTGGGAGGTAACATCAGCTACGTTTGGATGCTGGCTTGGGATTTTCTTCAAGGATAACAGGCAGTAACTGCTGGGGAGCTCCTGTGCAACCCTCCAGCAGGAATCTCCTACCCAACTAAGGTGGTGGCATTATTCTCCTCAACTTCCTCACTGGAAACTTGGTGCTGGTGATAGAAAAGATTGGATGTCAAAATGTGGCCAATTGAATGATTTAAACTTTAACAGTTTCTTTTCTGTTGTGTGCCTGATGCAGAAAATAAAAGTCAGTATCGGTGGTCACCATGAGGAATATCAAGCAGATTTTTTTTTTTTTTTGACAGGTCCAGGGGATGAGAGTTGGAAAGTTTGGGCATTGGACAGCCCAGCTGCACCCCCAGGCCAGCCACACTGCACTTGCAGGTCGTGCAGGCAGCAGGGACACAGGCAGCTCGCCTGGGCTGCCCAAGGGCTGGGGGAAGCCCACCTCTCACCCTCTGAGACGTCACCAAGCCGAGGCACCGCTGCAGTCGCCTTGTGACAAAAACTCCATTTTTTCTGAGGGACTACAGATCCATGAGAAGTCTTCCATGGGGGTGCCATTGGCCTGCAGGCAGGTTGGTGGGGAGAGCCCGGCTCTGCTGGGCTCGGGGAAGGAGGGAGCAGGCAGGGAAGGAGGGAGTGGGCCTGTTCTGGCAGGCCGTGAGGGGAGAGCGCTGGAAGCGCCTCAGCTGCACTGCTCTCCTCACCCGCCCGCAGTGGATCCCTGCCTGGCCTCCTTCTCCAGCCATAGCTCCGGAGCAGGGAGAGGAGCCTGGCCTAGCATGAAAGCACCATGTCCTGAGGGCACCAGGCACAGCTGGGCCAGAGAGGGATTGTCCTGCTCTGCTCTGGGGCAGCCTCACCTCGAATATTGTGTGAAGTTTTGGGTGCCACAATATCAGAGAGACATTAAACCGTTAGACAGTGTCTAAAGGAGGGCACGAGGATGGTGAAGGGCCTCGAGGGGAAGCCGTGTGAGGAGCAGCTGAGGGCACTTGGTCTGTTCAGCTGGAGGAGGCTGAGGGCAGCCATGGCAGCCACAGCTTCTCCTGAGGGGCAGAGGAGGGGCAGGCACTGAGCTCTGCTCTCTGGGACCGGGGACAGGACCCGAGGGAACGGCTGGAGCTGGGCCAGGGGAGGCCCAGACTGGATATCAGGGAAAGATTCTTTCCCCAGAGGGTGTCGGGCACTGCCCAGGCTCCCCAGGGAATGGTCACGGCCCCGAGGCTGCCAGAGCTCCAGGAGCATTTGGACAACGCTCTCAGGGATGCACAGGGTGGGATTGTTGGGGTGTCTGTGCAGGGCCAGGGGTTGGACTGGATGATCCTTGTGGGTCCCTCCCAGCTCAGGATATTCCGTGATTCTATGGTTCTGCTAGTCATGAGTAGGGGGACGTTCCCCTTCCTCAGCTCTGCTCAGCTGCTGCTCTCCCCCAACTCCACAGGGGCTGCTCAAGGCAGGCACTGGAGAGGCACCCTGGGCATTGCAGTCCCTCATGGGCATTGCAGTCCCTCATGGGCACATGGATTGTCCTGCAAAGACAGGGAGCCCCCCTGTACAACGAGGACAAAGGTCCTGGGACAAGGCCTGCCACTAAGGGTGTTTTCAGAGGTTGCAACACAGATCTGGGCTTTGAGGAAGTCGAAATTACCATGGCATGTCCTCCTCTGCCCTGCTGTGCTGTCGGTTTCCCCCCAGGCACTGTGTGAGAAAGTGAGCATGGATTTAATTGCCGTGGTGGCACAACATCCAGATGTTTTGAATACTTCTGTAGATTCCTCCTTGTTTGTGATGTGGTTAAGGCTGCTGGCAGCAAGGTGGGGATCATTTTATTTTGTGTCGGAGGAGAGAAAGTGATAACCCACTGTGATAGATTGGTGCCTGCTCCCTGCTGGGGCCACCACTGCTGCCAGCAGTTCTGGGTGGGAGGGTGAGGGCTGGAGATGCAGGGGACCCCGGAGAACCCTTGGTGAGGGGAACACAGCCTGGGGCAGGCACAGCAGCTTGGTGGTGAAGGCTGCTGGGCTCAGCCCTTGGTGGGGGGCTGAAGGTGCACAAGAGCAGCCTGCAAGGGCTTCTGCCCTGCTCTGCTCCACCTCATCACAGTCGCTCTGGAATATAGATATCACACATATTGATCCTGAACAAAACCTGACTTGGGTCAGCACACCAGATGCAATTTTCCTGGGGGATCCTGGGTCAAGTGCTGGGGCTAAATGTTGCCTCTCTGGCCTCACCCCCAGCTGGACCCAGCCAGTGCAGGCCTTCCCCTTGGGGTCCCTGGCAGTCCACACCCAGCCCACAGCCCCATGCACTGGGGTTACTGGCTCCTGTTGGGGCCCCTCAAGAATGAAATCCCAGCCCTGCAGTTCAGCTGCTGGTAACTGGAACTCCTGTGAAGTCCTGCTGTGTTGTGGACAGCAGGTAGTGGGATCAGGCGTGCAGGAAAGGTCTGAGCACTAACCAGCATCATTAAAAAGTGACTGCATGAAAGAAAATGAAGTTGCTGTTTGAAATATTTGCTGCAACTGCTTGTGGAGGCTTCTGCATTGTGCTTTTTTTTTTGTCTTGACTGGACATCCTGAGACACAGCTGAGATTGAAGCACCTCTTCTAGATGAGGATGTTGCTTTGGACAGGCACTGCCTGCACCTGCCTTACTGTCTAAATATGAGCCATCACCTATTGCTCTCAGTCCGTCTGGTAAGTGCCAAGCACTGATCATAGCTGGGCTCTCATGCAGTTGATGGCTGCTGAGCTGCTGCTTCTGCATTCAGTGTTGGTAATGGATGTTCCAGTTCCCATCTGGGGTCAGGTGGTTAATGTCCATCTGGTTTCAGTCATGCTGTGCCAGTTTATCACACTGAGTTATAGACCCCTGCTTCCTGGGAAGGTCCTTTGGGGAACAGCACATCCTCACTGGCAGAAGCAGAAGTAGTTGCAGATCTAAGCAGTTTTTTTCTGCAATCCTTCTGTGGTGAGTGCATGCAGCTGTAACTTTCAGAAAGTTCTTTCTCATTTTATCTTTGTCTTCTTGATGGAATGAACAGTCTCTGAGCATCCTCTTCTCCCTTCTTAAGGTTGGGAGATCAGCTTTTGCCTCTGTGGCTGTAGCTATCCCGCTGAGTTCCTCACCTTATCAGCTGAACTGGCTCCCTGAAAGTGAGTCCAATATAGGAGGTGGGATTTTGTTTTGCTTGGTTTTAAAGAAGAATAATGTTTGTGCATTTTATATATAGGCTAAGGGCCCACACAAGGAAAAAGTTTCTAATTGTTCCTGATGCAATGTGTTTGGCAGTGAGAAAAAAATGTGGGTGGGGAATACAACACCTACTGCAATTATCCTTCTTGCCTCCTTGTAGGGGGAGTGAAGAGAACGAAAGCAATTTGTCTTTGGCAGGCATTTGTGCTCTTCTGTAGGGCTCTGAAGCTGTTGACTATCAATGCAAACAAAGATCTGCACCCCTAGTGTCATACTTGTGTAAAGATGTAAAAAAAAAAATAAAAGCAACTCCCTGAGTTAAATTAAATTAATTGATGACTCCTCACATGCTGCTAAATGACAAAACTAAACCCCTAAAATCCCCTCAGGGTCTTTCTTGGACTTTGCCAGGCAGCAAAGGACCAGAAGGGTTCAAGGTGAGGGGAAATGTCTCAGGGGCAATCAGGGACATTAGGAAAGTACCTGCCGCCTCTGTGAATAGAGCAACACCCACCTCCCTTGCATCATCTTTCCCCAGCTCATCTTCACTGAGGCTGTGAAGATCAAAATACTGGTGTGAGCTGGCAAGTGAATATCATGGGGATTTCAGAGCCTGGAAATTTCAGCAATCTTGTGTGGAGGTGGTTACTCCTGTGGCCAACTCTTCATCAAAGACGAGATGGCGCTGGAAGTGTGTGCTGTGTGCCACACTGCCAAGGAAGCATCCAGGAGACTATGCTGTGTTTTGTATACTCACATATAATGTACTGAAGTTAACTTTCTCTCCAATGGATTTTCATCTTGGAAAGGATGGGGCTTTCCTCTAAAGCCTACACACAGGGTGGTCTTGACACAGGAGGCTACCAGTGGCAGACAACACAATTGTTTGGAGATACATGGTGCTCCTGGGTGAATAAAGGGGCAGCACCAAAGACAGGCAGCAGGGTCTGGCTCTGGGGACTTGGGTGTCCCCTATGAAGCACAGAAGTGCTACTTGTCTTCCATGTTCCTCTACCCCTCTCTTGTTCCTCTGGCCCCCCATGAACCCCCCAACAAAGCAGCTACAGACTCCTTTGAAACAAAACTGTTGGGTCCCTCTCAGATGGCTGCACAGAGCAGTTGGGGAGGTCATGATTGAAAGGTAGAAAGTAAGTGGTGAGGGCTGCAGCTGAAGGCCTCAGAGACCTGTGCACATAAGAGCTCTTCTGAAGCACGGACAGCAGAACAGCCAAACTGTCTGACAGTGTGCAAAGACTGCCCCAGGAATTTAGTTTTCCAGCCTGGTTAGCTCGAAAGTGAAAACAGTTGTGGGTGTGTTGGGTTAGATGTCAGAAAGCAAAAAGGGAATGGCAGCATGGAGCACCATGGGAGGCAGATGGCCACAGAGAGCTGGCCCAAGTGGGATCCAGCTGGGCTGTGGTTTCCCGCTCCTCTCCCACTTTGGGATGCTTTTTCCCACTATCATTCTTACAGCAGCACTGCTGCTCATGTGGTTGGGCAGTGAGTCAGACCGAGGAGCTGAAAACCAGCCTCTTCCTTCTGTGCAGGTTATTTTCACCAGGTCAGTGTGTGTGGAGGCTGCCAAAGGCTGGTGCTGGCACCAGGAGGGGTGTGAGAGTACGTGGGAGGACCTGGGTGTATTAGACTAACATCTGAGGCTGCACAGAGAGAATCCTTATTGTAGATTAGGTGAGGTGGGTTGTGTTGGCTGCTCCCTAGGAGCAGAAAGAACTGGGGAGCTGGTCCTTTACTGTTTTTATCCTTTTTTCCCCTTGTTAGTCTCAGATGGACCTGTGTGTTCCTCTGCTTTCTGCAGGTGCTCCTGGAAGCAGTGTATTGTCTCCTGCTGCTTTGTAACAACTACTCACGGTTGCCCCTGGGCTGACACCTCTGCTTTCCCACACAGGCACATCCATTCCTGTAATTGGGTGGATTTACCAATATGTTCTCAATTTGGTCACACATTAAGACATTGTCAATTTTCACAGAGGTAAAAGGTGGCCAACACACTCAGCACAGAGTTCCTCTGTCCATGGCCTGTGATTTTTATTCAGTTTTGTTTTGTTTCAGCGTTCATAAGATCTAAATCACAAGCAAATCATTTGCCCAACTGGTCACATTATTGCCACTGCTCTTAGTTTGGTGGAGGACAGGAGCAGATGTCACCTCTGAGATGTCCCCACTCCTGGCAAAGCTGGGCTTAAGGAGAGACTCAGTTATACCACAAAGCCTGTGAATTTTTCATGTGGCTTCCTAGGGATGCTGGCAACACTGCAGTGAAACAAGAGATCAAAAGAGCAAAAGACAACAGGACATTTATTTTGTGGATTGGAAATTGCTCACTCATTGCACACAGACCACATGTGGCTGCGACCCACAGGAGGCATCTGTCTTACATAAAAAGAATCAAGGTGGAAAAAGTAGAAGTGAACTAGATGCTTGTTTTCTGATTAGGACTGCTTAAATGGTTCTTGAAGAGGTGCATGAATTGATTTTCCCCTTTGTTTTTCTGGCAGTGAGCCTTGGGGTCTAACGAGCTCATTACAAATATCCTTGTGCCCATCACTAACAGGTGAAGAAGAGCAGAATTTCTTTTCCTTCCCCTTCCCCTCTGCAGCAGCAGCAGCAGCTACAGCTGTTCAGCAAAGCCTCACAATACTTCTTTTACTTTTTTCCAAAAATTGACTTTCCAACCCAAGACACGAGGCTTGGTTGACATTTTGTGGAGGAAGGATGAAACAGGACAGAGCTGAAACACTTCCCTCTTGTGTAAACAAAAGCTGGGAGAAAAACAGTTGTTTTGAATTTAAAGAAAATGTTTTCATTTGTAAAACGAATAATTTCCTGAAAGACTTATGGCTGAATGAAAAATGTTTCCTTCTTTGTGGAATTCTCTTGGATAACCATTTAACTTTTTGCAATTGCCTCTCACACCCAAAGCCATGTTCTCTTGCTGGCTTTTCAGCATCTCTCCTCTTCCCCTTCCCATGCAAAATCCATGGGTTTTGTTGACATCAATGAAAACTGTAGGTTAATCAGTCCTTTAGAAAGTTGGACCATAGTTTCCTGAGTCTTGAGATGGACTTGGCTTGTTTTTTTGAAGTTGGTCCTGTTTTGTACTACAGCCTTTTGCTGTGAAATTATCTCTATGGAAACTCTTCCAGTTGGGAAATACATGACTTGACAACACTGGATGCCTCAGTCCTTGAGAGGCCTTAGGTCTGAGGCTGATTTTGTACGGTCAGTTCATCTGTGTTGGGATTTGATGGATGTCAAGACAGGTCTCTGCAAAGTACCATTAAAACAAATTGTTGTGTTTTTCACTCCAAGGTGGGAATTGACTTGGTTGAGAAAGTTGCTGTGAGGGTTAAATTTTACTTTTGTAGTAAACCCTCAATTTTTCCAGGGTAGGATATATTTTATGGACACTGCTCGGATCTCTGTGTTGCACAGACTTTATACAGCCCTAATTTCCATTGGCTTTAGCAGAGCAAAGGTGTCCCCTCATGCATGAAATTGTTACTGTGGGATGGCAGATCTCTCTGGCCCATTTTCCTCCTGTTCTGTGTAAGGTTGAGGGAATTTCAGTGGTGGGTCAGATTATGTGAATTAACTACTTGGTGAAGTCCTGGCCGTGTGAAATTTGTCTGCCCATTAATTATTCTTGCTTGCTGATTCTATGGAAATTTTAGGAGTGATCTGGAATGTGAGTTTGGGAGGAAGAATCTGTGAGGCAGCAGGTTCCAAAAAGCATTCACCAACACTAAGAACATTTTGAAAAGAAATAAAGACACAGGCAGCCCCTTTTGCTGATGTGTTTGCTACTGTCTTTGCAGGCTATCTCCCCAGGGTCATTCCCAAGTGGAGAGAAAACCTCCCACCCTAGCTGGAGGGTTGGAAGAAGCATGATTGTTGAGTTTTCTGGGTTCTCATGGGACCAGAAGGACACCTCAATGTGCGTTCCTCCCTTTCCCCATTCTGTTTCAGATCAGCTAGTTCTCAATCGAGTGATGTGCTCTCTGGAACCTTTCCTGCACGAAAGAGCTGGTCAGCACCCCAAGAAACAAGTGTGGATGTGTCCTGCAGCTCCCTGGGCCAGGAGCAGCCTCTCCAGGAAGCCACTAAGAACCCACTAGCATCCCTTGCTTACTGTCTTGGTTTGAAAAGACAGGTGTCCGCTAAGGAAGGCAGGAGCCTCTCTTGAAATGGAAAATGTAAACCCCCTCCCTCTGAATTGTTATAATTTTGAAATTAAGGGGCTCTCAGGCAAAGATATGAGAATAGGAATAACAGTTCTTTACTAGGAAAATTAAAGTTCTAATGTAGTAGTAAAAAAAAAAACCAAAAAAAAAAACCAACCAACAAACCAAAAAAAAAAAAAAAAAACCAAAACCAAAAACAAAACCAACCACTGACAAGAGTAGAATACAACCCGACACCCTGGTGGTCAGGGTGTTGGTAGCAGTCCAACTGAAATGGTGGCTGCAGCCCTCCTGCAGTGCCAGGTGTGGTTCTGTGGGAGCAGTGATCCTGTAGGAGGGTGTAGTTTTCCTCTGAAGGTCCTGTGGTGGGAATCCAGTGTAAAAGAAAGCTGCTCCTCTGTGAATCCAGTGGGAAAAGGCTGTCTCTGATGTTCTAAATCTCAGATTCTACCCAGGTAGAAATGCTTGGCTCCTCCCCCTGCGTGCAGCAACTCACAAAGGGACAATGTAATTTTATCAGTCATGCAGTGAGACTCAATGGCCCATTAACAGAAGATATCCCCCGGAGGGAGGATGCTTGTGGAAGAAATAAAGAAAACTGCCCCACCTGGTTTTAACAGATGCTAATAGAATACATCCTTTTGGTTACATCTTGCATTGCAACCTAAGACACATACTTAGCTGGAAAAAAGAGTAAGAGTTGCACTGCTTGCAGTCAGTAAGGATCTCCGTGTGAGAATACTGTGGTTTAGAGAAGTTAGAGAAGAGAAGCACAGTGAAAGCTAATGGCTGGAAGCAGAATTAAGATGGAGTTAAATGGGGGAAAAAGGGACACATTTTAATGCAGGAAATGACTAACCTTTGGTGCAGAGGAGGTGGAGTCCTCATTTTGCAGGGCTTTGAATAGAGGCCTGCTCAGGTTCTGCAAGCACACATTGACAAAGTGAAAGTTACTGACCTTGGCCCTTCCTGTGGCGAACACTCCCTGCTTTCCTTGTCGGATCATCCCAACTGACTCTTGCTTGCCTCAGCTTTCATGCAACCCCTGCTTCTTTTCCTCACTTTCTTCTGACGGGTCATGCACTCACATCTTTCCGCAGCCTGCTGGAAACAATACCTGCTTTGTTTGAGCTGTCTTCAGTTCCTTCCCTTCACCTTGTCAAACACCAGGAAGGGTTGACTTGGAAACTTTGTCCATTTAGCGGAACTTGGCTTCAAGTCAACAACCCCAGGCTAACAGTGTTTATCAGGCAGTAGGAGATCAATTCTAATTCCTGAACAGTTATCATTCTTCCTGTTGTGGCTGTTCTCCAGCACTTTGAGATGCTGGGAAACTTTATGCAGAGGTGTTTGCAGGAGGCAGAGAGATTGATGTGTCCCTGCAGGTTTTACAACTGATCGTATCGGCCATAACGACCTCTGCTGTCTTATGGGAGGGCACTGTGTTTTCCTTTTTTCCCCCTAAATGTTGGCTGTAGTTTGTGACAGCAGTCACACAAAGAGGGTTTGCCTGTTTTAAACTGGTATCTCAGCCTGGTTCCTGTGCTGGCACTGAGGATGGAGGAGATGCACACACTTGCTTTTGTTGACAAATGGACAACATTGAAGAAAACAGGTGTACTGCTCCAATTCTCTGTAGCAATTGCCAGATTATTTCTTTCCCATTTGTACATTTAGCCTGCCCCAGTCTGCCAAGAATCCAAGAAATGTGTGTCCTGCAGAGTGATAACCTAAGCCTTCACTGGACATGTAGCCAGGGTGGAGAGATGGTCAGTAAATAGACAGATTGCCTGAGTTATGATGACTAACCCTGGACGATGGTCATTAAGCACTGTTAGTGCTGTCCTTTTGAGCAAATGAGGGCTGTTACAGCAGGGATACAACAGTACTGCCACAGGGGAGGAGGAAAAGGCTGTTTCATTAACTGGTGACATTGGCACTGTTGGACCCAGCTCAGGCTGAGCTGGTTGCTGAGCATCCACACCCCATTCCCCTTTTTTCAAGGCAACAACGGGAGGAAAGAGCATGGAGGGATGAAGGTGGGAACACAGGCTCTTGCCCTCTCTTTTTCTGCTCTGACTTCAAAATGACATAAAACTTTTCTGTTGATTGAGGAAACAGGTAGGGACACCTCAAATGAAGAAATGGATGTGATTATGTTCACCATTGGCACAGTCCTGTCTTACATTTTGTGCTGGAGTTCTGGCTACCTTGGCAATAATTTCTTCACACCTCATGTCCTTGATTATTTTGGAAGTAGGTTCTGGGAAGTTCATCCTCACCTGGCTCTCTGTTGGGCTCTTAGGAGCTGCTTGGGGGGGTGAAAGCTTGAACCAGTCTGCAAACCTTCCCCTCCTCTCTCCAAGCCTCCCCCTTGCTGGGCACGGCAGGATGGCGATGTGCAGTGGGACATTTCTCCTGAAGTAGCTCATGAAGTCGTATCTTTCTCCCATCAGGTGGATATAATTTGGCTCAGCTTCCAGTTCTGCATGGTGAGGAGGCTGCAGCAGAACTGAGCAAGGTGTGCCTGTGGTGGACCCCGTGTAACCAGCAGATCCCTGGATGCTTGGGAATCCAGTATGGACAGACCTGACATGTGACAGATCCATCTGTTCCTGTGCTGTTGGAATACTTACACTGACACACCAACCTTTTCTTTCAGGTGATTAATGCAGCATGTTTGGTCTTGGGCTTCATGCTGTGGCAGTGCACCCTTTCTCTCCTCACATCTTTCCTAAGTGACTCTTTCTGTGTTTGGAAGCTGCTTGTGTTTCAAACTGAGGTCAGCATTTTCTCGTTTGCTTGTGCCTCAGAGGTGGCGTCACATCTGGGAGCAGTGAAAACCTTTCTTCCTACATAATTAAAAAATGGTGCTGTCAGCAGCCTCTGCAGGTCCTCAGGGTGTGTGGACAGTCACTGAGGTCTTCTTTGACACCCTTGCAAAATCTCTCCTGGTCAGTGCTGGGAGCTGGATGGAGGAATTGTGCACTACCATGCTTGTGGCAGCTGTAGTCTGCAAACCTCTGCATTGTCCATGCTCCCTGTGCTGGTGTTGGCCTGGGAGCTTCCCTGTGCAGCTCAGTCAGTTTTGAAAATGGGAAGGAAGATACACTGAACATGCACTGCTGTGCCTCTTCTGTCCCAGAGCATCCAAAGGATGTTCTCTGGACTCAAGACTAGTTCTTGAGCTGAGACTAATCCTCACTGGAGCAACAGCCAAAACCACTTCTTCCACTATGCCTTTGACCTGCAGCATTTGCTATTGTTCAGAGTGCAAAAGAAAGCTGTGCCAAGGTGTAGGATACATCTATTTCCTCTTCTAAAATTAAAGGAAAATGGCCTTAAGGGACTGAATTATAGTGGAACACACCTTGTTTCCTTCTCGCTTGATGTCTTGGCTCAGAAAGGGGTTTGCTTACTGCTTACTGCTTATTCTTTGTGTTTTAAAAACACCAGTGAAAGGAAACAAAAAATAAACAAGTACTGAGCAGGGAGCAGCTGAGTGCTCCTAGCTCACACATCAGCCAGATTTTCATGGGTCATGCTCAGCTGTGGATGGGACATTTTAACCTGCCATGAAGATATGGATCTATTGAACGAGATCAGAGGAGGGCTACAAGGATGATCAGAGGGCTGCAGCATCTCTCCTAAGAGGACAGGATGAGAGAGTGGGGTTGTTCAGCCTGGAGGAGGCTTCAGGGAGACCTTTAAAATGCATGATTTTATCTGAAGGAAGCCTACATGAAAGTTCAAGTTTTTACAAGGGCGTGGAGGTGGTGGGACAAGATGGAATGACTTTAAGCGTAAGGAGTGTAGGTTTTTATTAGATAATAGAAAGAAATTCTCCCTGGTGAAGATGGTGAGACCCTGGCACTGTATGCCAGAGAAGCTGTGGCTGCCCCAGCCCTGGAAGTGTCCAAGGCCAGGATGCACAGAGCTTGGTGCAACCTGGGATAGTGGAAAATGTTCTTGTCAATGGCAGGGGTGGAATGAGATGAACTTTAAGGTCCCTTCCAACCCAAACCATTCTGTGATTCTTTTGAGTTGCTCCCACCAGAGAGTACTGGCTGTGGGCTGTGTGCTGCTGCCAGGATGTGTTTGCTGTGGCATTTGGTGGCACCTCTCTCAAGCAGGGTTGTGTTTGTTTGTTTGCTGTGGCATTTGGTGGCATCTCTGGAGCAGGGATGTTCAAAAACCCTCCAGAGGCCTCACGCTGTCAAAAGCAGCAGAAACCCCACCATGCAGGGGACAGGGACGGCAGGGAGCAGTTTGTGCCACCTCATCTTGCTTTCCCCTCACCTCCTGATTAGGGATGGCCACTTGAAAATACAGTCCTGCTATGCTGGAAGAGAGGGGCTGGGTTTCTAGACTGGTTTGCAAAGATGAATATTCTTTAAAACCTGTTTCTCTCATAGTCTTTGATCTGGCCTATTAAGCAGGCTAAAAAGATGCATCAACATCACAAAAAATAATTTTTGGTTTTCCTTTTTTCTTCTATGTCCACTCCAACAGAAGAAAGCAGAGCCAGGTACACACATCCAGTCATTAGAGGAGTACTTGGCTTATCTCTCAGGACAGACAGCAAAGTAAATATTTCAAGGGACAGCCTTAACTTTTCTGAACAACACTTCCCAGGGAAAATCAAGGCACTGCTCATACGTTTGGGGAAGGGGAGCCTGCAGGTTTCATTTCCTGACTGAAAGCAGCTGCTGTGTGCTATGCTCTTAGGTACCACGGCTCTTAAAAAGAAATAGCCTTGTAGCAATGATTGCACCAACAAATTTGGCATTCCTGCTTTTATATTAAATTTTTTTATTGAGATGATGTAATTACAAGCATTTTAAAAATTATTTGCAACTCACTGGCCCTGAGAATAGGCTTGTTTTTGTTTTGTTACATTCATTTGATTCAGTCCCTTACCCCACACCTTAAAAAAACAAAAGCCATCATCAATAAAAACACTAGAATTTTATTTTTTTTAAAAAAAAAGACCTCAAACTCTGGATTCGTGTACAGTTGCAGTCTGACAAAAAAGATCTGGAGAATGCATATGTGGAGTTTGAAATATGGGGAGAATGGCAGCAACTTAGTGTTCACAGAAAGGGCCCCAGTAGTGTTCTCTGGATGGAGAGGCAGTCAACAGGTTTCAAACTTTATTCAAGCAAATATTCTGCTGTGGAACTGCAGCATGTCCTACATGACTGACCTGTGGCTTGTTGAGGCTTGTAGCAAGCTGATGACAGTGAAGGTCCCACTTAACCTTTGCATAACCACTAAACCACTCAGAACCCTTGCTGGGTGCTGAGGTTGGCAGGGATCTGGTCAAACCCCCTCTGCTCAGGCAGGGCCAACCAGGTGCAGTTGCCCAGGACTGTGTCCAGGTGACTTTTGTGCGTCTCCAAGGATGAAATGCTTTCTCCCTTTCCCCCACTTGCTCTGGTGGCAAAGGCAGAAAGTTTGGCTGTTTTGCTGCTGGCAAATTCTACACTGGGGAATCAGAAACTGGGGGAGGGGAGGAAGGCAGGTGTCAGTGTTGGTGGAAAGACAGTGTTACCTTTGCTAGCCCTGGCAGGCAGCGACACATTCCTATGGCTCGGGATGTTAATGCTGTCTTTGCATTCCCATGGATCTGCCAGTGGATGTGAGGTCAGTGGGAATCTCCCTCCTGCAGCTGCTCTAGCCTGCCACTACATTTTTATTTTTAATCATACCAAGACCCCAAGAGCAGTTAAAATCCTGCAGTTCCCGCAACAGGCCCCAAGGCCCTGCAGTCCTGGCAGCTCCAGTGTCACCCACACTGTTCCCTTTGGCACCTGGAAATTTGGCAGGAGACAGGAAGGGCCTCTGTGGGACTGGCCTGTTCCAAGGTCAAAGGCTACTTTCATTCCAACTAGCATCAGCCTTGGGAGAAATCCTTCTCTGTGATGACATCTTAAGACGTCCTTTATGTGTAAACTGAGAAGCGTTTCCAACAGCCACAAACATTTTTTTCCCCTTTGACTTAGATTCTGCAAGTGGAAGTGATTGCATTTCTTTGTAAAGGTGAACATTTCCACTATAAAGCTTCCCTACTGGACAATGCGTGATTTTCCTGTCTTACCCGGTGCTGAGGATGGACTTAATTTGGTAGATAATGGTGAGGAAATGGGTGGATTGTCTCTGGTTCTCTGTATTCTGCAGTGCGCACCTTGGCCACGACAAAAAGCTGTGACTCAACAGAGCACTTTATGCAGAAAGTCTCTATTGGTTTTGGTTTTTTTTTTTTTGTCCCTCACCATCTTGTAACAGCAGGCTGAAGAAAATAATGCAGTTATGCAGTTGTCTAGACCACAGCAGTAAAGAGGATGAATCACCCTCTGCAAAAACTTTCTCTTTCTACCACTGGACACCCAAGGATCCAGCTAGAGCCTTTCTTTACGTTGGTACTTCTGATCACACTCCATCTGTCAAATTTACCACTTCAGCTCCTGAGACCTGGCTGCAACTTGGGGGCCCTTGAGCAACGTGACAGAGCAGCTCCTTGGGCCCTTGGTCTCAAGGGACCTTAGGTTTCAGATCTGTGACTACTGAAGTCTCACAGTGTCTCCCAATCTCACGCCCCATGAGCTCCAAGGACTTCAGAGTCACAACAGAGACAGGTGACACATTGCTAAAAAACACTCTCCTGTCCATTATTTTGAGGCAGAACAGATCAAGTACGTGGTGTGCTGGGACTTGTAACTTACTGTGATTTTGTAGAAAAATGTGGCTGGGAAAAGCTCAGGGAGAAATGTACACCCTGTCACCCCTCATCAGATACTGGCTCAGAAAAATCTCTCCTTGTTGTACGATGCTTATCTGTACCACCCTTAAAAAAGCTGTTCCTTCTACGACCTGTGACTCAATATTAAGTCTTTGGTGAGATTGGCCTATCTCTGTTTAAACACAGGGGACACTGTTCATTGCAGAGTGCCATTTTTTCCTGGATAGATTAACCCTCTTGTTAAATACGTGGAAAGAGCAAATGTCGTGTTGGTTTAATAGCTGATAAAAGCTCTATCATGGGAATGTACCTTGTTTTTTGGTTGAAATGGATTAGATTAGCCTTTTGATTTTTTTCCAGATCTAGTTTCTTTTATGTTTCCATTAAAGAGGCTTTCTGTTTTTAATGCACTGCTGTGGACGTGCTTTCTTTCAGGCACCACGTGATTCCTGCAGTTTTCCTATAAACCTTCTCCCTCTGCAAGCATCATTCCTGCTGCTAGATCTTCTTTCCATTCCAAGGACCACTGCTGATAGATGCTGGACACCACAGACATTCCTGTCCTGGTGCTCCAAGCTGTGAAATGAAACAGGCCAGCAGTTTCTTTTGTTTGGGCATCAAGGACTCCTGAGCTTTCTGTGACCAAACTAGGCATTGCCTCGTGCCAAGCACCCTCAGAGCAGCAAACCAAATGGAGGCACCTTGCAACCAGAACAAAACCCCAAACCAAGAAAACAACACGGCCGTAGGGTTTGTTTTTCTCTTGTCTTCAATCATGTTAAAAACAGGCAAGCTGGGACAAGCTTCCTTGATGGCAGAGCTGTAGGATGGGGGAGGGCAGTGGGAGGCATAAAAAAAACCCCAAATCCCAAAACAAAGCCAAAATCAATTACAAGATATAAGTATAGCTATTTGGTCTCTAGTTCTCTAACATCAGATTTTGGAGTGGTGAATCATCTACCTCTCCAGCAGCACAAAATGATCCTGGAGAGGCTTCTGAGTAATACAAACCATGTGATGAGTCCCTTTGCTTTCTCCCTATGATGTAAGGAACAGTCCTTCACCTTTCACCCCAAAATTGCTAGCAGGTATGAGAAACACCCCTTCCTTCTGTAATTACAGATGCTTCAGTCTTTCTTTTTATAGAAAACTCTGAACTAAAATTCACAATTCTGCATTGTGAATATACTGGGGAGGGGGGGATTACATATATATATATATTTTATATATATATATATATATATGGAACTATTAGATATATATACATATATATGTATTTGTCCCCACCCTCCCTTCCCCCTCCTCCATTCTACCACTTCTTTGCTAGAAGAAGGGAAAATGCTAACTGATAGTCACTTGCAGAGGTTTGTCACATTTATTTTTCTCCTCTCTGGAGCACTTAGGTGATTGGTTTTGGTCCATATTCCAGCAGTTAACAGCCACTCGGAGTGCTCTTTGTGAGCCCAAGCTATGCTGGGATGACAGCCCAGCCTACATCTGAAGGGTGTCTCCTCTTCATTTGACAGGTATGTGTGGGAAATTCTTTTGGTAGTTTCAACACGTTTCCCAGTGGCAGCACATATAAATTGATCCAAGCAAACTGGAAGCTTTGAGCAAATCCCTTCTGTGTTGCTATTGTTTATGCAGTGTTGTGTCATGAGACTTGCACAGAAAATAAGAGCACTCTATTTCCATAGGAAAGCCTTCCAAAAACAAAAAAATCAAAAAAAGAAGAAGCATAATCTGATGTCTTGTCCTATGTGAGATAAGGAAAGTCAAACTGCATGTTTATTAGGGAAAAAAAAATGACAAAAAAAACCCCAAAACTGAAACAAACCAAAAAGAAAGAAAAAACTCAAGGGAGACTTTGTAGGAACAGTGAAGTAGTGCATAAGTCCAGGCTTTCTCTCCTTGGCTTTCCTGCCAGCACCACTTCTGCCAGTTAGTTTGTTTTGTTAAGGTGCTTCAGGTCCTGCGTGGTCTTCCAGCTAAGCAGCGACCTCAAGTACTGCTCCTGTGGTGTTGCTTCCCCTCCCCAACCGTGCCGACCGTCAGGCTGATGTTTCTCCCCTGGACCCACAGAGGTGCTGCACCTGTTTCCTTCAGCACTCATCTTCTTGATATATTTGTTCATCCAGTTCCTGGGATTCAAGGTGCTCGAGGCGGTCTGTCCGGCCACTCATGATCTCGTCTGGGGTCTTCATGAACCTGCAAAACAGAGAAACAAGTGCATTTCTCAGGAGTCTTAGCTTTTATCTCCATCAAGTATTTGAGAGCCCTGAGCTCTACAGCTCCTAAGATAATCTTTGCTGTATCCTCCCAAAGTCTTAGTATTTTTCAGCTTCTGCCCAGGTGTCTTCCCTCCTCCATACCTTGAAAGGAAACAAAGAAATCACTGGCCTTTACCCTGGCTTCTTGAAAGCCCAAATCTGAACCAAACCCATAGATTTTTCTAAAGAATTATATTTATTATTGTCCCTCATATTGTTTGCTGTTTTTATGTCAGATGGCAGCTTAGCCCAGGTACACTCATGTGTGGTGTCTGGTGACAGAGACATGAAAGGTGTTTATGATCAGCATATTTCAAAGCACAAGCCCTTGCAAGGTGTGGGGAGGCACAGGGCTACTGGTTTGTACAGGCCTGCGTGTAGGTGAGTGAGAACATGAAACACCAAAGGAACAGAGGGGGAAAAAGCCAAGGTCCAACTCAGAACAACTCCAGGAATGGAAAAAGCCCTGAAGGAAAAAGGTTTAGGGCTAGAGAACTGTAAGCAAAGACAGCCTCTTCCTGTGTGCTTGTAGAAAGTGTGACTGCAGTGAGGCAGCATCCTCTGTAATGAATGCCACGGCTAAGTCTGCAGGGTGCTGGAGACAGAAACTGCCTCTGGGGAGGCATGGCAGCAGCAGGAAATGAGAAAGGACATCCACCAGCTTGCAGGTTAAGTCCTCAGTCTTTGCCAGGACGCTGTTGTGTACTACTGCACAGAGGTAGCACAGAAAGGCTCTGCTTTTTCATTTTCAATTTTATGAGGTAGGAAGAGAGAGTGGCACAGGAAGGATGAAACACTGGTTTCAACACAAATCAGTTTCCCAACTCCCAAGCACTTCTGGAGAAATTAGGATGAAAGATGTTTATGCTGGAAGTGGTACAAAATTTCACAGTCTTTCATTAACAACGTACTGGTTAACATGCAGCAGTATGAAATGTGCTAATTGTAAGAGCTGATTTTATTTCAGGTTGATGATATGCTCAGCATCCTTGCCCAGTGAAAACAAAAACAACCAGCAGCAGCCTCGTTACTAGCCCTGACTCAGAACGGTCACTGCTAGAGCCTCTCAGCAAATACAGAGTAGCCTGGAACTAACCTTTTGCCATCCCTTCTAATTTTGGAAATCATGTGCATATATGCATTTAGGGGGAAAAAAAGGGCTATGACTCATGGCTGTGTCACTGCTGAAAAAATGCTGCTGCAACAAACAGCGTTACAGTGGTGAAAAACTTGTGTGCAGGAGGGGTGAATCAGCGCCTGGCTACACACTGCACCAAATCCCATGGCCAGACTGTGCTCTGATTTAAACCCTGTTTAAACCCTGTGACTGTCCTGTCACTTGCATGACAATGAAATCAAAACACTGAGTGGTCCCACTGCCATGGGACCCACTCCCCTTTCCATGTGGGGCATGGGCTGATATGAGCTGCACCACAGGATTTTGGGTATTCCTCCTGGTCTGTGCTTTAAGCCACATCAAGGAAACCACACTGTGGGTATTTCCAATAGCATTTGATTACATTAAAAAAAAACCCAAACAAAAAACAACCCAACCCAGAACTGCATGAAAATTAAGACACACTATCTGTGACCTATTTTGTTGCAAAAGACACCCAGCCAACCTATTAGAAATCCTTTTCTGACTCCATCTTACTCAAAGCTCCATACAGATATCTGCAGATAACAACTGCCTGCACGTAAAGTCACATAATTTCCTATTATTTCTGTGCTTGCAAGGAATAGCCAAGAAAGGAACATTAATAACTTGATTTTTTGCAGCTGTTCTTTTTCTCTTCAGTTATAAATAGGCCTAAGAAAACAACATCAAAAAGTTTTTATTGGGAATTGTGCAAAGAAATGTTTTGCTGGGTTTTTTTTCCCAGTTTCCAAAGGAAATAAAGTTTATATAGCTCATGTTTTATGCTCTCTGGTGACCTTTGAATCTGTTGGTCAAATTGGCCAAGTCTGACAGAACAACTCAGAACAACTGAGGTCTCCAAGGGCATTAAGTTACAATGGTTTTGAGAAAACAGGCAGCCTGGTTGAGAAGAGATGGACTCCTGTTTTGTGTGTGCCCCCCCGCTGAAGGGAAGGCTTCAAGAGAAGCACATTCAATGTTCAGCATCAGAAATTCCCCCGGGGCAATGCAGTCTTCACACAAGGCCACAGAGATACAGGTACCCTTGGTACTGATGGAGCAACCTTGTTTTAACTTTCCACCAGAAAAAAAATTTACTACTGAACACTTGATTTTGCCCATGACTGCTTCTTTCCTTCACTCTCCTTCCTGCATCTACATTTTCTTCTAAGAGCTGACATAAACAAGTCATTCCAGAGAACCCTGTTCAGCTGAATAGAGTTTGAGTGCTAATGCAGTTCTGTTAGCTATTTAAGAAAACAAATTCCAAGACTGCCTTCCTATTGCTATCATGTCCAAACACACCGCTAGATCCAGGCCACTGACAGCAAAGCAGTCTTTGGTGTGAGTTCAGTGCTCTGAGGGTCACACGTGCACTAGGATTTGCTGGTCTGAAGAGTGGAGTGTTCTCACTCTGTACCATCTGCACTCAAGGTTGTACAAGTAGCTCCCTGCTTTAATGCTGTTTCAGGTTCTATTTCCTAAATTCTTGGTTGTATCATCCAATCAGCTGTGCTGGGCTTTATGAACAGCTCTTGTAGCTCCCTCTCTTCCTTCAAGGCAGCACCAAAGATGTGGTCACTGAGTGCTTCTCTTCTGCAATGTTCTTGAGGAAATGCCTGATCCCTGCTCAGCTTTCACAGGCAGCTGTGTTTGAGAAGTCCTTTTGGAGTAGGTTTTCCAGCAGTTTGACTGAATCCATTTATCTAAGGTCTTAAACAATGGCACAGCCTGCACAAAGCAGTGGAAAGACTTCTGTTGTCTCCACTGATCATTGAGACAGGCCTGTGTTTTTTGTAAATTGGGGTGGCTGCCCTAAAAGCTGGGAAGCACTGCTCTATACAGCTTTTACAAATGTAGGGCTATCTTCACCTGGGTTATAACCAGGTGGCAATGAGGTATCCCACACACAATTCCATCTTCCATCCTCAAAAAGTAACTGTCCATAGAAAGAAATGGCAAAGAAAGAAAATTACCTGAACAAAAGCCTTTGTCCTGGCTCCTTCCGGATAATATTTAGTTTGTAGTAGTGGCGTAGGGCTCTGGACATTTTCTCATAAGTCATATTTGTTCTGTTCTGTTTTTTTTCAAAAGAAATAAGGAAAAAAGTGGTGAGATGTTTCATTAAAACCTTCCTAAGCCCCAAAATGAGTGGCAGAACTATCACAGCTACCTAAAGTAACCAAGACAGTCCAAAAAATCACATGTACTGTTTTTTGCTGCTGTTTGCAGGCCCATTCTGCCCCCACAGCCCTCATCACCTAAGTTTTGTGGGTCTCTTTCCACACAGGGCAATTTAAGCAAGGAATTCAACAAGAATTCCAAGCAAGCCTTTTCTACAGTTTCTTGGAACACAGATAACAAAAGACTTAATTAACTACAAGAGGAGACATTAGGTGGAGGGAGATGCTCATGCCAAGTGGGATGTGACAGGCCTGTTCTCAATGAAAACACCTTTTGTAAAAGCCTGGGAGTAGTGGCTAATAGGCTGAATCTGTCAGCAATCCCTGCTTGGAGCATCATTCCTCTGGGATTCCCCTGCATTAACTAGTTAATGCTCACAGAGCACTGTGGGGGCTGATTCTCCTCTTGTTACACAGTTGTGAACCAAGAAACCGGTTGGGTTGTACATCTGCTCCTGTGACAGATCCTCCCCTTGGTTCTGGGAGCTGTTGGCCCCAAAGGCCATGGCCAGAGCACTGAGGTATACTGAAGCGTGAGATGATTCATTAAAACCTTCCTCAGCCCCCAGAGGAGATGGCTCTGCCACAAGGAAGGAGTGATAGGCACTGGCAGCAGAGCTGTACGTGGGTAGCCCCCAGATTAGGGACTTGGAAGAGCAGGATCAGCCCCTTAGGCTATGTCTACACGAAGGAGCAGTGGTTGCTGTCTGGCAGAGGCTCCCAGCAGAGAGACAACTCTGCTGGCAAAGCTGTGTGTGCACGAGTGTAAAGCAGCCGCCTTGCCAGGCCCAGCCAGTAGAAGCATGTTTTTGTTCTGGGAGTCTCCAGGAGTTTGGCTTCATCAAAGGAGACTGATCCACCTGCCTAAAACACCCAGTAAGAGCAGACCCCCCTCTGCTTGCCCTGACTACAATAACTCTGCAATGGGAGACCACATCAAGAACTCCTGAGGCAATGAAACACTAACAGGGACAAAGTTATCCCTGCAAAATCTAGACTCCTCAGTGGGAACCTCCCTGAAATACTGTTTGTGCTTCTTCCATTTCTTATATGCTGAAAGGCCACTGTGTCGCCCAAGTGGCCAATGGTCTGAAGGAGCTTCAGTTTTAGACACCCAGCATGAGACCTGATGGCACGGCCCAATTATTACTGTGCAGGTTGGGTGAGTTGTAAGCTTCATAAAATTCCCATTAGCCCATATGTCCAGAATGTTCAGAACCATGCAGATGACAGCACAACCCTCTGGTGTGTCAGCTACTCCTCCCAGTTTTGTGTTGTCTGAGAATCTGTCCCATCATCCAGGTCACTAACAGACATACAGGACTGCCCCCAGAATCAATCCCTGGGGTAAAATGACTAGTGACTGGATTTTGTGCCATTGATCACCATCTTTGCAGCCCAATAGATCAGCCAGTTTTCAATCTACCTCACTGTATTCTTGTCTAGGTCATTACTTAGTCTGTCTTTGAAGCTGTTATGAGACAGTTTCAAAAGCCTCTCTAAAATCAAGATAAGCTCTATCTACCATTCTCCCTGAATCCACTGAGCCAATCGTTTTGTTGTGGATGGGTATCAGTGGTCAAGCATGATTTCCCTTTTGTAAATCCACGCTGACTATTCATACATTCATATGAATACAATTATGCACATAAATATCTATACATTACTCAGCCCCAATCTATAAAAATCAGTAATGGCTTTCCAGAGAGCAAACCAGGACCTGCCCTCTTAAAAGGAAATACATAATCCTGCAGCATTTGGTGTCTGTCACAGGGTAGCCTGTGGAGTCTGGGAGTTGCTGCAGATAGGAACACAGAAAGCTCCTGCTCTGAAGTACAGAGCTCCTTGTAAACTACATCTCACCAGAATATCCTCAGCATCAGGATTCAAAAAGAAGTAAGATGCCTTGAGAGAGAAGGACTGTTAATTCTTGCACTCCTTATAATTTTATAATTACATGCATTTATAACTAAAAGCCTTCAAACCAAACCAACAAGTTGTCTATATGAAGAATAGGTTTTAGTGCTTCGGGATAGAGGCTTTGTATTTCTAATGTACACAGAATAAAAGATTACAGTTTTCCAGTGGTAATTTATATGCCATCTTTTCTTCTTTCCCCCCACTTATAACTGAATCCTGTGATGGTACAAGAGGAAAGTGCTGCAGGAGGAAAACTGCATTGCTCCCTTACCTTGTGGTTTCCCCAGAGACGGGCCAGCCCATTGGGATCCACTATCCGAAAGATTTTGGATTCCTTATCTTCCCATCGGATAAAATTTTCGTACCGGCTGTCAGAAAGCAGCTGATAAACATAATCCCAAAGCAACCTACAGTCTGTGAAGAGAGAAGCAAGAAAATAATTACTTTTCCTTTTTTTCTTCCTTGTGATTAATTCTGGCAAGTTTTCGGGTGGATGGATGTATAGTGAAAGAACAATTGGGATCAGGGCTGAAACAGCTGCTGCGACCTGAAACGAAAATGGCTTGGCTGGTATTGAGTAATGTTTGCAAAATGGACTGGAATATACAGCCTCTTCTGATGCATCCCAGTTCTCCTGACACTGACGGAGCATCTCCATCTCATCAAAAACTGTGTGAGGTGACCTGCTGGTCTTACTTGTGTGTTTATGGCTGTACTGAAGCACATAAAGCTCACACTGTTGGCCCTGATGCTGTTGCTGGCTGTTTTAGTGGAGAAATCACAAATCCTGCAACCTGCTCTCCCTGCTTGAGGCTGCCCCTTTCTGTGCTAACATGTGAGTCTAGAGCATGAGCAATATTACAGCTTTCCTTTGTAGACTCCATGTAAAATAAAACTGACAGCTTCTCCCATTTTCAATTTCATTTTTTGTTTTACTCTTTAAGGTTCCTGAAAAGAAACGACACCTAAGTATTATAATTACTTGAGTGCTATTGAGAGGTTAAATACTTTCTATTTGGATAATTGAATTCAAATTTCCTCTTGGCAAACACTCCTTAGGTCGCTAATTAAAGGTCTAACAGACACTTAAGTTTTAGTTTAGTGTTTTTCAGTTTCATGGCAGTCTCTTGAGACTGAGGAAGCCAAGAACTGAGCTGCTCCTACTTCCTGTTTGCAATGTGTGTGTGCAGCACAGAATAACTGGGAATACGGAATATGGAATGAGAATTGTACAGGGCTGGGGGTACTGCTGCTGTCAGAAACAACAGGGTTTTCACAGCTCAGCTATCCAGATTTCTGAGGTGGCTGTGGGGTTGCATTTTACTTTGAAAGCAATACCAGACTCTGAGAAATGGCTTGTTAGAGCTGCTCAAGGGCTGCCAACCAAAGACACCCAGCTTCTAAATGCTAAAATGGATTCTTGTCAGCCTGTCTCTCTCTTCCTGTTGGTCTCTCTGGGGCTGGCAAGTGTTATAATGGGCAAGATGACATGGGAATGTAAAATATTTTTGAGAAAGGATATGAATAACACATTTAGTCAGCATACCTGAAATGGATAGAGATTTTAAAGTTATTTTCCCAACTTCCAAACTGCAAAGAGCATCTCTGACACCAGTACTGTCTCTAAAACCAGAGTTTAGTTTGCCAGTGCCCTTGCTTTACTCTCTGCCTGCCAGCCCTACAAAGAATAAAGCATTTTGTTTTGAAGAGATGGCACCTGGCAAAAATCACAGGTTCCCATTCTAGCTGAAACCTACCCTGATGTTCACCTCATCCCTGACATCTACAAGAGGAGAAATGTGAAAAGCAAGAGACGAGACTTTCTGGTTGGAAAAACCTTCTTTTCATAAACATTTTTAATAGAAAAACATTGTCCACAGAAAAATGTCCATCCCCATTTGAGATTTTTCTACGTTTTAATTTAAAAAATGAAACCTGGGCACAAGTTTCCCTGGACTAAGTGAAAGGTCTGAAAACTGAAGTTGAATTCTACCACTTGAATTTCTATCATCCCCCCTCTCACAAACTCACAAAACACAATTCTTACTTTGCCTTTCTGTCAGTGATTTTGCACACATACAAGAAAAAGCTTATTTTTTTACACTTCATTTATGATTCAAGACAAGGGAGATGATATTGCTCTTCTGGTTTGTGCCTTTTAATATTGTGGGAGGTTTTCAGATAAAAGGGTAGTAAGGCCCTGCTTAAATGGTTCTTTGAAACATGTGCAATTCATTCCAGAACTTTTTCAATGGATGAAGTGTATAGAAAATGTCTTTTTTAGTACAAGAATCCTTGGAGTCAGCTGGAGGGATGGTGCTATTGAAGAAGCTAGTCAATGTCAGGCTTTGTCATATTCTTGAATGTTCAACCTAGGGCAGACAACCTCCAATTACAGCACGTTACAGACCACATTTACAGTACTGAAGAGATATGATTTACACTCTTCTTTACTTTCACCTCATAATTTGCAATAGGCAATGTTATTTTTACTCTCTCTCTCTCACATTCAAACACACACCCCGGGCCCCCTTCTGCACAAAACCAAAGAAGCACACAAAAAAATCAATCTGAGATGTCTAGGTGGAAACAAAGAGAGCTTCAGATGCTAAGAAGAGCTAGGATTCAAGTGCAGATTTGCTTTTTTTTTTATTGTTCACTTAGTTTTTAGGATGGATTCAGGCAAAACTTGAATATAAATACACCTCAAATGAGAGAAACAGATCTGCATCTTGAGATCTTCACCAAAAAAAATCATAAGTGATCAAGGGCCCCATCCCATATTCTCAACTGACTGAGCTGCTCAGACTTGCAGAGGTATTTAGTAGGCTGGTGGAATTCACAAAAAAACCCCAACCACCCAAGTGTCTGAGACTGCTGTTTGCTTCAACAATAAAACTGAAAATCCCTGAAAACTCTGCTTGGTTCCTACAACCACTTAAAAACTTGATTTCAAACCATATGGCTGTCTATCAGCAAATTTAGATACATAACTCAGTTGCAGTAATTTACTGAGCGTCAGGGCAACTGTGGTAACTTTGTCTCAAGCCACTGCAAATAGGAAATAAAAAGCATTAAACACCAGTGGAAAAGATTCAGGCTCACTGCATTTCTTCTCCCCAGAGCTGAGAGCTCCAAGCACAAGTTAGTTACCTTGGAGCAGCTGATGCTTTGCAGCACACGTTAGCTAGGTATGAGCTCTGCTTGCACAGGACTTAAAGCAGCTTGCCTTCCTTCTCGTTTCACTTGGGACACCTTTAGGAACTTGAGCACAGGCACTCGAGGGTTTTTTGTTTGTTTTTAACCACAAATAGTTGCCCTACATATCTTTCTTCACAGATTGCACAGTAAAAAATACGAGGTCTGGAGGGTTCTCCCTGACTGACAGAGGATCACTAATTAAATAATCTACCAGCAGAGACCATCTTTAACAGGACACTAGAGACAATGAGTCCAGGCTACCTGGTAACTCTTAGAGACTGTAATGAGCTTGGATTATAGTAGAGCCCATCTGCAAGCCTGTGAAATTGGTCAAAAACCCAAGAAGAGGTGATGCTAGAAAATGCTTTTAAAAGGAGCTTCTCTGCTAGGAGAAGAGGCACCTCCACAAAAGGCTGCTGGACATGACAGACAGCACGCTCAGCCAGAGGGTGGGATTCTGGGGCTGCCCTGTGCCGGGCCAGCAGTTGGGCTTTGATGATCCTTGTGGGTGCCTTCCAGCTCGGGATGCTCTATGATTCTACGATACAGAAAGTCGCATTTTCCAGGAAGGTCAAAAGTGTGATGTGTATTTTTAGGAAGGACAGAGGAAATGGAGAGAAGGACTTGTACGTGGCTGGTTGTTTTGTAAATGTCAATCACTTGTATGAGGGAAGTCTGGATGCTGGAAATGACTCCACGAAGACTCAATCTCTTCTTTGGCTGTCAGAAGGCCTCCAAAGGAGCTGCTGCATGAGGGGACTCTCCACAAGGTGTGTGTTGGCTAGGGAGTAACAGCAAAAAGCACATGGATGCTGAGGCCAAGCAAGTTTAAAAGTGTGGGAGATTCAATCGGGGAGTTGAGTCAGGGCTAGTACCTAAATTGTTTGGGCATGCTGTGATTTCCTGTCTTTTGGCTAAAATAAGCTTACTTAGAAAGCAACTATGCCTCCCTAGCACAGGGAAACATCATTTCCCCCTAGCACAACCTTTTTTTTTTTTTTAAAGTGAACTCAGATGGTTGAACTTTGTACATTCTGCAGCTACAGAGATTCAGCTGCAGATAGAGCTGGGACTGAGAGGCTTTAAGGTGATGTAGTTAGGGGTGGGAAGATGGAGTGGGTGAATGGCCCCAGCAACATGGAAAGGGCTAAACACTGGCACTTTCAAGTGCTACCATTTTCTCAGCTGTAATGCTAAGCAAGTCTGAACTATGTAATTAGCTGGGAATTAGGGCAAACTGCAGCTTCAAATGGAGAGGTATGGCTACAACTTTCCTCCTGCAGCTAATGCTTCCAGAGGGACTTTTACAGTTATATACAAGGTAATGATAAGGTGTAGAGTACTTAGCTGGTTCTCAGATTGTCTGCCATAAGCACTGCCCTACCTGTGCAAGAGGCAGCAGTTTCCCACTCCTGCTAATAAAAAGCATGTTATTATTAATTAATTAGGCACAGTCTTCTTAATACACACCTAAAGAATACCAGCATATAAATACTTCTTATTAATAGCTATATGATAGTAACAAATATCCCCTAGAACTGAAATACCATCTCAGAATGACCTGTAAATGAAACATTGTGGATCTTAGGTTCCTAGTATTTTGGTATTTGTCCAGCCATTACAAATGACTTCTCCAGTATCATTTGGCCAAGGTCATCTTCATGTTGCAGTAGTGAGAGGTCTCACATCTGTGCTCCCTAGGACTAAACAGTGCTGTTAACAATATTGGCATATGCATGCTAAAGGCCTCTTTTGTCCAGGATATTACATTCCCCATCACTGAAATATTCCTTAAAGCACACGCTCTATCTGAGCCCTCTATTGCTTAAATGGGACCCATGGTGCAGAGCTGGCCCTCTTCATGTAGCAACTACCAAAACCCTCTGTAACCACAGAAATGTTTTGTGAGACCCACCCACATCTTGCACTGGAGAGCATTATATAAAAAGTGTTTGATCTGGCTGATGACTGCCTTGGAACCCAACATGGCTCCACACAGGAAGAGATGCCAAAGGAATGCTGTCATACTCCCTCTGACATCAGCTGAGGCCTTACCCCTTGCTGTGTAGGTTAGCCTAAAATCTCTCCAGCATGATATCATTTGTCTTAAATGGTTCCGTGATTTCTACCAGCTGAAGAGTTCTCCCAAGCTCAGCCCCGTTTATTTCACAAGCTGATTTGTGCTTCAGCTGCATTTGTTCAGAGTGAAGCAAACAATGGCTGTTCACAACTGAAACTAAGGAACAGAACCCTGGAAGTTCTCTGGCACTCAACTTTCTCCAAGTACACCTGAAGTGTGTGTGAAGACAGCGTGGTGATACTTATGGTGTCAAAATGATCTAATCTAATGAACTGATGTAATTCACAGTCACTGGAGCTGGGGAAGGGCTTTCAGTCCCAGAAAGTCTCTGACCTTGGGAATGCCACTGTCAGAGTCCTGGGAATGGTCTGACTGGGGAGTTTCCTTAACAGACATGCTGCAGGAGCATTGTGCTGTGTTGAGATACGGTCCAGCCTCAAGATCTATCCAAGACATGTTCATTTTAGCAGAGAAAACCAAAAGAAAAAAGTACAAAGTCTCATGGTTAAGGGTTCAAATGGCTCAGAGACCTGGGTGAGCACTGACCAGTCCTGAGATGGAGGATCCTGGACATCAATGTCTGTTAATCCATGTCCAGGTCACTGAGGGAAAATGGTTTTCTTTCTGTGAATGTTGCTGCTGGAAGCAGGATGGTAAGCTGGTACAGTAAAACCAATGTTTTATTGTGGAGAAACCTCCTGACAGACAACTGTGTTCAGCTCAGTAAATTCAAGCTGGGGCTGAGTAAAGAGGTTGCCAGATCACACAATACAAGTTACATGTTGCTTCTGTCTTGTACCCAAACACTAAGTGGGAGATCAGGCAGAAGGAGAGAAGAAACCTGAGACAGTCATGCTGCTAACAGTTGTACTGTGAGGTTGTAAAAATAACAGAGCAAGACGAGGCCAAGCTCTGTCTTTGGCAATAAAAACTTGTACAGGGAAGGAAGATCCAAAATATACCTCATGTGGTTGTAGAAAAGAGCACCAAAATCACAATGAATATGTAATAGATGGATCAAAGACCATCTGATAGATGAATACTTTGAAAGCTAGACTGTTGTATTAAAAACAGTATTTTTTTTCTTCCTCTCCTCTTCCTCTGCTCCATCCCCCCATCCCCACCAAATAAATGGGCATTTTCAGTATTATCTTCAAGTGCTGCTCATTTCCTGCTCCACCACAATGGCAGAAAAGATAAAGAAACCTGTCTCTGATTCTCCTGTGGCTTTTCCTCAGCTTTACTGCTCATGAAAGGCAATGACTGGAAAAGAAATTCAACTTCTGCCTGTTCATATGCACTTCTTACTAACACCTCACAACCTCTTTGACATCAGAAAACCAGCCAAACACATTAATGATGGGAATTTAACAATTAAGAATGATGTTTTACCTTCAGAATTGTACTTTAGAGAAGTTGGCAAAAGCAGGAATTACTTAATTGCAGCAAAGGCATTCCCAACAAGGGTAGTAATTTTTAACCCCACAATGTGAGAATCTTTACTAGCTTCTGACAGTTCAGTTTTAGGTTTAGACTTCTGTTTTTTTCCAAGTGCAGAAAATCACTGTCTGTAATAGATTGCTCCCTATGAACCTCACTTCTGTGTTCTTTCAGAAAGCCCAGAGTACTGTGGGAGGTGTGAGCATGGCTGGAGGACACAGCTCCTGGTGTGTTCCCAGGATGTCCCTCCTGAAGGGACTTCATAAGCTATAAACTGGTGATTTCTGATGAGACCCTTGCCAAAAACTGAGACTGACCTTTCCCTCTTGGGGTTAAAACTCCACATTGAGACATGGCCAAACTCTCCCTTCCCTTCCCTTCCCTTCCCTTCCCTTCCCTTCCCTTCCCTTCCCTTCCCTTCCCTTCCCTTCCCTTCCCTTCCCTTCCCTTCCCTTCCCTTCCCTTCCCTTCCCTTCCCTTCCCAGATGGGAAACAGCAGTACCAGTTTAATGGTTTGCATTTGAATGAACATGAACTGATGTGTGTTCTTGTAAGTGATTGGTATTAAAGCCAGATTTAAACAGCCTGTCTCTGGAGACACTGAAGAGGAGTGTCAACACTGTAAACAAACAGTGTTCTCTCCTGGTTTAACTAAGAGGATTCAAAGTGATCCAAGTTTGCTTTGTAGAAAAAAAAAACCTGAATTACTGAAACAACTCTAGCCTGAAGGAAGCGTGCAGTACACAAGGAAAATAAGGGACCTGTTTCCATTAAAAGGCAAGTTTCTTAGAGTGTAACATCCTGCTGACCCCAAGGGATGCTTTGGGTACTCTGAAGCCACTTATCTGTCTAGCCACGGGATGCAAATGGGTGCTACAGTACAGTAACGTGAAGAATGAAATCTAAACACCTGAGCTTTCCTCTGGCTTGGTCAGCCCTGGCTTTTGAGTAGACCTGAACAAGCCCAGACTGCAATTTCTGTTCCTGTCACTGTGCAGTAAGGATGAGACAGCTGTGAAGCAAGACACTTCACAGAAAATCTACAACCACCTATCCAAGCTATTGCTATTCAGCCATTGTTTGAGCTTGAGTGTCATTAGTTAAATTGGCAGGGAAGGCCCACTTTCATGCCCAAATTAATTGTTAATGCCATGTTAAGAAGACTCTCAAGGTTATAATGAAAACTCCTATGAATATGAGCTCTATGAGCTTGACTCTCATCCACGCTTCAGTCTCTCCAGCAGTCTGGCTTTCCACAGGGGCTCCAAGAGACAGGGCATGTAGTGGAAATGTAAAGTATACACGACTGCAAGAGCAAGTGATGAAACAAGGCCAGTGACATTATCATTGTCATATCCAAATGGAAGTGACAGGCCAGTATTACACCAGGATTTTCATGTTCTTGCAGGGCTCCAATCTGTCTGCATGAGCTGCTGCCCCACAAGGAAGGTCAGCTCCCTGGAAAACAGCTACTCAATTCCTACCACTTAGAACTGCCAAGGTGAACCGCTGCTTTGGCTTTCTCTAGGTTGCCAGTCTGTAACTTGAAATTGCTCAGCTGCTGCGACCATCCTGTCAAAGCTGCCCCCCAAAGTCTGTGTGCCACCAAAGCCCCACCAGCCAGTTCTGTGCTGTCACATCCTGCTGGGATCATCACTCGTGGAGTGGAGAAGGCAGCCTTGGCACTCTTAGGTGGGTACACAGATAGGCTCCAATGGTATTAGCAAAGTTTTGTGCTGTCCTGAAGATCAGCTGTGTGTTTGATACACCCCAGATGTAGTTTGCCCTTCTGCTGCCGGGGCACACTGCTGACCCATGCTGAGCCTCAGAGATCCCCCTGTGCAGGGATGCTCCCCAGACATTTCTCTCCCCATTTCTATTTGTGCCCAGCACTGCTCCACCCGAGGCGCAGAATCTATCAGCTGGAGTTGTCAGATTTCATCCCATCAATCACAGCCCAATGCTCCAATCTATACAGACCCCTCTCCAAGGCATCTTGTCCCTCAAGAGAGCCAACAGCATCTCCCCACTTTGGTCCCATCAGTAAAATTGCTAAAGATGCATTCAACTTCTGCATCCAGACTGCTGATAAATACATTGAACAGGACTGTCCCCAGAAGTGAGCCCTGTGGAACAGCCCTGTGGAACACTGCCAGCCAGATGTGGCCCCACGCACTACAACCCCCTGAGCCCTGCCCTTAGACAGGTCTTTTCCCAGTGTACTGGGAACCTGCTCATCCCACAGCCGTGCAACTCGACCCTGCTGTGAGGGGCAGTACAAAAAGCCTTCCTGAAAATGCAGAACAACTATACCCACCACCTTCCCTCAGTCCACTAGGTGGGTGATCTTATCACACCAAGACAGCAAATTAGTTAGAAGAGATTTGCCTTTGTGGCTGTCTCTGTCTCATGTTTGCATTATTCTTTAAATGCCTTGCAGTAGTACCCACGATTAACTTTTTCATCATTTTTTCCAGCCCTTCTGGGAGGGCTAATGGTATCAGTTACAAAACCTGTAACTTCTAAGCTGTGCTTTGATGCTGGTTTTTATCCTCTTCACTACAGAGGCATAACTGTTCTTTGCCTCCTTTCCCACCCTCTCTCCCTCCCTACCATCCAGCATATGCCAGTGCATAGTAAACTGTGCCTGTACAGCTGTTTGGTACAGAAAGAAAAAGAAACTGTGTTGTAACACATTATAAATAATAAACTAATGTGGTGCATTTGCACAAAGGATTTTGCTGGTGTATGAGTGAAAAAAAAATATCCAGAAGATTATCCTATGACGTGACACAGTTGGTAAATGTCCCATGGACACATCTGGAGCAGACATGGGCACTGGGGCTCTGGTCCTAGTGGCTAAGTAGTGAGGAGACACTGCTGAGGTGCGTGGTTTGAAGTTTAGTGTCTTTTGATGTTTAAACTCCAAATGTCTATTGTTACAAATCTGACAGCTCAGTCAGCTGAGTTTTTCTTATCTTCATTTAAAAGCTTTCCAGCCCAGCTCCAGAGTATAAACAGAAAAAAGTACCAGTTGATTTGCACTTTTTAAAAGCGCTGTACTTGTGAAAGGGGTATTCTAGTGTCCCCTCCTGTCTTTTCCCCTCCCACATAAGTAATTTTTTCAAACAAAAGAGGAGAATCCATGATTTTGTTCCCCCTCCAAACTCTGTCCCCACACAAAACAATCAAACCCCTTTGGAAGACCTCCCCATGCTGAGAGCCTACGCCCATCCCAAGCGCTGTTTGGTAGATTCCAGCAGAATGTGAGTCATTCACAGCTGATGTGCTCTTACCATGGGACTGCATTTTTGGTTTCGGCCATCAGACTGTTTTTATTGAGATGTCACTTACACATGCCACAGATCCACGGGGCTCCTGCTACACCCCTGTACTCTCAGGATGTGTGGCACACTGAGAGGTTGAGGTAAACCAGGAGCAAGTCTGGAGGAGCAGCCCTCTGTCACGACTTCAGCAGGGTAAGAATCCTGTCTATCCTCATTCCAAGAGCAGTCAATGGCTTTATGGGCCTAACCAATGCAGTGGCAGACAATGTGCCTCCCAACAGTGCCTGGCTCTTCCTCAGACTCCTGAAGGGGAAGAAACAAACCCAGCAGCTCATAAAGTCAGATACAGCCCAGTTGCTAAGGTAACCCAGCTGATAAGAGCAGCATGCTGATAGATAACACCAGACACAGGACTCAACTGCCTTCAGATTTCAGCATGCTGTGGATTAGTGAACAAGACTTTCAGTCCCAGAGCTGGTACAGAAAAAGACATTGGGAGCTGGAAATCTCAGGGACCTGCTCAGCAATGTACTCCCCCTCACAAGAAATATCCAGAATTGTATTAGTGAGTTTTAAGTGACTGAATCAAAAGTGAGGTAAATACCACCATGTCATTAGCCTAATTTGGATGTTTCAAAACAACCTCTATGTGATAAAGGCTAGGATGAAACCAACCCTGTTATAGTTGGATAGTCCCATAACTGCCTCTTGCACCTTGGGGAAGTACCTTTTACAAGATATCAAAGCCCTAAAATCCTTGATAACAAAACCTTCACAGTCTGAGGTTCATGGGGAGTAGAATTTCCAGTCAGCAGAAGGGCTAATTTGAGGTGCCCCTCTTGATTTAAACTGCAATTGTGTTAAAAAAAAAAAAGAGAAAAAAGGTGTATATTTTCACCCCATAGGGAGAGATATCCTTGGAGATAGTTTGTGGGCAACCAAGATTGACTACTGAAAAAAAAAGTAAGCCATATACAGAATGCCTGCTTGCTAGAGTCCAAGTAAGGACTTGACTACCAAAAGTGCTGCTGCTTTGAATTAGCAGTTCCAGCAGGGAAAACTCTCCATTACACTGCTCTGCTGAACTCCCCTTTTGAGGGGAGTTTTTAATATTTTTCATATTTTCACATGCTGTTAACTAGATGACTACTGATGCCTGAGTTGCTTAGTTTATCCCTTGCCTGGTGTATTTACAGGGGATGCAAACCTGCTTCTTGGTCATCTCAACATGATGACCTCCAGTTCTGACAAAGTTATGCAAAAGACTTGTGCAAATTGTGTTGAGAAGATAGCTAACCACAATTTTCAAAATCAACTCTAGCCAATAATGAATAATATATGTGACCTTAATGAGTAATATAAAGATACTTTATGCCTCCGGCTTTGCTAGAAAAGTGTTAAATGGCCTTAGATGAAAAGATAATAAGACCTTCAACTTGAAATCCTTTGCTGTGAAAGGGTAAGTGCTTTACCAGTAAAATTAATATTTTGAAAAATGGTATTACATAAAAAGGTAGGAAAGATTAGTCAGCCAGTGAGTAGAGGTCATTATTTTGTCTGACAGAAAGTCCAGAACTTTATTGATCGACCTCCTGAAAAGAGAGTATTTGTGTATAGCAGCAAGCAAAAACCATGATTTTCTTTCTCACCACCAACAAACTCCATGCTGAATTTAAAAACACATTCAATCTACAAGTAAACAGGTTCATGAGGCTGTTAGGTGTCTTAAGTCCAGGGAAAATTTTTCTACAATATAAAACATCTGAGCTGGGAACAGAAGATGTTCTGGAGCACGGCCTAAGGTTTTAGTCAGCATCCTACCAGGTTTCCCTAGCAGCTCCTCATCACTATCTCCCCTGAAAGTCCCCTGCATGCAAGTGGTTAAGCCACAGGAAGTCAAGGCTCTTCTCACCAGGGTAAACAGCTGAGTACTTAGGTCTGGCACTGGACTATTGGTAAATCTTTTTATTGCCCAACCCATCAGTCACATCCTCATCAAGAAAATGGAAGTAATGCCAGTGATTTCTAAAAAGCCTCTTTGAAGAAGGTCTCTGCATTGATGTACATTTGCAGTTTAAGAGCCACGTCTCGCACCTTTCATGGTCTCTCTCACACTGAAGTGGCAAGCATGGTTGCTCAAGCACCTCCACGTTAACTATGGCAGTAAAGGTGAGGACACAGAGATGAAAAATACATTTATGATGACATAAAAAAATAAAACACTTATTGGCAAGAGCTGAGAGATGGGTGAGAAGCAAGAGAAAGCTACTTTCTTTCTAGGGGGCCTAAGTATGCTGCCATTGAATTCAACAGCTCCAGTGAAGTTGACATCAGGCATGAAGCATGGGCTGTCTAAATGCTTGGTAGTAATCCAGTTTTTATCACCTTTAAATTAGCTGTGAGATCTTTAGAGGGTGTCTCTACAGTTCAGGGGCCATTACAATCCAACCAGAGAAGCAGTAGCTTGTGCCCATACAGCAAATGAGGCATGTGAGCTTTTACAATTAAAGGACTTGGGCACTGATGGAAGTACACTGGCCAATTTATCAGCAGAAATCTAATCAATCTAACCATGAGCTCTGTAATTCCCCAATCCTGGGCCATAAAACACTGCCCTCATCTGAACCAAATGCTTGAACACACTCCAGGTTTTTCTGGCATTAAATAACTCACCAGCTATTTCAGGTATGCCACCCTTGCTTGTGGGTCTCAGCCAAAACAGGGCCTGCAGGTGAAAGCACCTAAGTCTGCAGGTTTAGCCTTTGGATAACATTTTTCATGGCTACACATACTTGCCAAGCAACTGTGTTAGGCTCAGATTTCCAAGGGCTTGGGCTCTGTTGCCCTGCAAACAACACAGGGATAGAAAGGAAATGGGAATTACTGGGGCTGGTGTCACTGGAGCCACTGCACAACGTGCAGAAACCAAAGATTCCCAACTATGTAAGATAATTCCTAAGAGTAAAGTAAAAAAATTACACCACCACATACTCTCCATATTTTTTCTTACATTTATTTCAGTCTAGGGTTTTTTCTTCTGGAAAATAAAAATTAACTGCCTTGATCTCCCAACAACACTTTCTGGGAAGGAAATCTCCAGTGATGCGACCAGTAGGTTATTTTCTCTGCCATAACTTTAAGTATATTTATTAACTTGCTGAGAATTTTGTGGGTAATAAAAATCAAAAGGAGAGAGACAAATGTCAGCCTGGCAAAAATGTCAAAGGATTAATTTCTGTAACTCATCTTTCTGTTAGTGAAAGGATCATGGTCCTTGCTGTGCTTGATCTTGATCTTGACTAGATAGTAAGATACTTATCTTTGGAATTTAAAGTGGCAAATCTTAAGAAAACAGAAAATCTTCCTCATTAAAGCTGAGGCAGCACCACATCTGTAACAAATTTAAGGCGTGTAAGGACAAAAAAGAACAAGGTGTTTGTAGCTCTGTGGACATGTGTAATACCTCACAGGAGCTGGGGATCACATCAGGTCACTGCTGACACAACTGCATGGAATCTTTCTGGGTGTGGTGTATATTTGCATCTCTCAAAAGAAATTGGTTACTGGGGCATTCAGCGTATTTCTGAAGTGGTTGGATTCCTCTTCCCCCTCTCCCTATTTACAGTTCCCTTTGGAGTACAAGAAACATTTTCTGTAACCTCAGCTTCCTGATTCAGCTGTTGTGATGTCAGTTATTTACGATAACAAAAGTGAGACAATGCCTGTGGTTTGTGTGGGACAAAGCCAACCTCGTTTCTGTAAAAAGGGACAATCCTGATGTGAGAAGCCCAGGAGAGGCTATGAAGTAGGGCTCTGAGGTAGTATTTCATTAGTCCTGCCAGCTTCATAATGGGCTTGACACTGCATTATTTCGAAGACCACTGACAGAGGGGTTCTTCATTTCCAGAGGATTGGACACTCATGTGAATGGAACTCTTGGAAAATTCTCTCTTTGCAGAACAAGGCTTCAGAGATAGGTATCTTGGGAAATGAATGGATTGCTAGTGGGTGGAGAGGTAGTGAGTGTCAGGATGCAAATGTTTCAATAGCAATTACACATTCTGTGGTCACAGGCAAGTCATTCCGCACCTCTGCTTACCTGTCATGAAACTCATTTATTAATATTGCACTGCCTAAGCCACAGATGTAGTGAAACTTGCACAATGCCAGTAAACTCTTGATGTCACAGAGCAGCAAAAGGAAAGAACATTTAAAACAAAGCACGGTTAGTTATGAATGAAGAGCACTGGCTTTGGTGTAACCTGCAGAGTGTCCCTTACCTGCTATCCTGCCGATTGGCATCGCGTGGTCCTCGGGAGGGGAGACAGACACCATGATGTGGTTCATATAAGCTAACTCTTCTCGGTGGGACAGGTTGATGGGCTTGACGTCCCTGTGCAGCCCATCATCAGACAACCTCGGTGGTTTGAAATCGGAGTGCCTGGGGTTCAGTATCAAAGGATGCATGATAGGGCTGGGCATCAGCTGGATAACCCTGGTGTTCTCCTGGCGAGGGCTGGAAGACTTCTGGAGCACCTCGGAAGGAGGCGGGCAGTGGTTGTTTTCTACCGGGGACACTGAGAGAGGATAGGGCTCGTGCTGGCTGTTCTCATGCGGGTGCCTTGTGCCTGGCATCCTGTCGGCCGGGGACAGGTGACGGAAGGTGCTGTCCATGGGGGACCTCAGTGGCCTCTGGTCGGGGTCGGGCGACGGACGGTGGTTGTTGGTGATGGGTGACCGCGAGCGATGCAACAGTTCAATGGTTGGGGGGTTGTGGTGGATTGCTTCTGCAGATGGTCTCGAAGGTCTCTGCACAAAGCTATCTGCGGAGGAAAAAAAAAGTCCCCAAAATACAGATTGTCTGTATTGTGATCAAGGTACAGGATCTACTGCTGACAGCTGGCAAATGATTTTTATTTGTGTGACCTACAGATGCTCAGTAAAGTTCTGCATAAATGCAGATAGTTATTGCTTCTACACAGAATGCAAACAGTGAAAACAATCTCCCTCCACCACCATGTCAAAACAGTTCCTTGGGAAACACACTAAGAGAAATCCCATTTTGAGGAGCTGACTGAACACTTGTGAAGAAAGTGTGTTTCTGCACAATTTTTTTTAATTTTTTCTCCTGCCATTCATGTCTTTCTGTGTCATTCCTCTTATTACCATGATGTGCACTTTAAGGTAGAAGAGAAAGAAAAAAAGGGAAAATGTCTCCAGGAAAATACTGGGTATTAAGTTTTAGATGGTAGAGGCTTAGGTCAAGGTAGAGAATAACTCAGTCTGAAATATGAACTGGGTTGTTTAGAAAAACCCTACTGGTAGGAAGCTCTTTATAAAACCCTATATTTTATCCCTGCCTTAACTTTAAGAGCATATTATATCTTCATAAGGACATTTTCATCTTCTTTTATTTAGTCTGTAGTGTCTACTGATGGATTTCCCCATATAAGCACTTAGATGTCTTCAGCAGGAGGACTTCTAGCAACACTTTTGCACGAGCACACTTTCCCAACTGTGATACTTAACAATAGCAGGGAGATAAATCACTAACAATCTTCTCACAAAATTAAAATTTTTGCCAGTGCAGACTTTCAGGTTAGCTAAGGCCATCAATTTTGACTTGGGAAACTACTGACAAAGAGGAAAGTACCACCAGAGCTACAGTGACTAACAGGTTTTTATCAGAAAAAAACAAGGATCAAATTTCAGTGCTGTTTGTTGAAAGCCTCAGGTGATAAGAGAAGGAAACTTCTGGGTACGTGTCAACAACTGAAACAAGTAGCTGCCTATTTGAGGCTGCCTGTTTTCTCTGAATATGAAATGATTCTCTTGCTCTCTTGCCAAGGCAGTGATACCTGTTTGAAAACCCTGTTGAGGAGAAGACTAAAGGGCTCCTGCTGCTCTGGAACCCAGGCAGGCATCAGGAGATGGATCAGCACATATCCAGGGAAAGGCCTGAACAGGAAAAGCTCAAGTCCTGAGAAAATGTAGTGCCAGGCAGTGACATAGCATCTGTACAAGAACACTGAAGTCTACAGGAAAACCTGGAATTTTAGGCAGAACCTCCATTGCTCTAGAATACTTATTAAACACACCTGTGGTCCCAGACAAGAAAAATGCATTTGTAGGGCTGTTCAAGATACTCACAATGCAACAGCTGGAGGACATGGAACTCCAGAGCTATATATTGTTCTCGCTTAAACCCCAACAGTTTTAAATACAACCTGGCCAGCAAATGTGGGATAGCCCAAATGAAGATCAAAGAGGAAAAATGTACAACTGTACCTACCCTCTGTGGCTGTCTTTCCTTAAAGTCCCCTTTCTTTGCCACAACAGAAAGAAAATCAGCTCCCAAATTTCACGCAGTGTCCTATTTTCTACAGACCATCCACCCCCATCACTGTACATTCAAATGCACTGTGCTCATTCTTGGCCTGTATATACAGACCAGAATATTCTGTTGTTTGTCCTGTTTATTTAATGCCTTGGCTGAAGGGAGCAACTAATTTTAAAGTAGAAAAAATCTGCTGTGCTTATCACCAAGCTCTCTGAAAACATCAGCTGGCTCAGACAGAGGTGTTCCTACCTGTCTGCTTCCAAAGCACGGTGACACTGAACCTGGACAGACAGGACAGAAAGTAGAGACCAAGGAACTCTTGGAAAAGCAGGAAGAGGAAACACCCCAAATGGATACACACTAATGATTCACTTTCCTTCAAGATCTTTTTCTTAAGTACTTAACAAAAGAATCCCCTCATGGCCAAAGATGCTGTCTGCCATAAAACAATTCCAGCTCAGCTCCAAGCAGGACTGCCACAAATGACCCTGAATAGAATAAAATCCTCATCACATTATTTTCCTGGCACATGTGGTGATTGTAAGTTGAGCACATATGCTATATAATTTCAGGCAGCACTGGATCTTCATTCCAAATGAGCAATACTCTTTTATTGAAGACAAAGCTGTGAAAGGAAATTCACCTCCCAGGAAATTTGCTGACCTATCCAAACAAGGATGGGTGGGGCTGCACTTACTCTGGGAGTGAGCAATTGCTGGCATGACAGTCCCAAAGATTGGCACTCTCTGCTTAGCCATGAAAGAAGTGCAGGGAATGACAGTGTAAGCTCCCTGCATGGCATGCCATCCAGTGACTCAGAGCTCTGTCAGAAGGACCACTGGAGATGAAGGTAATTCACTTTCCATTGCTCATCCCTCTGCAGGGACAGAGCCCATTCCAAGCCAATATCCTGAACTGCAGTCAATTGATTTCTAACAGCCAAACCCCCTTTGTTTAAGCCTAGTAAGAAACCACTAGAGGGAAAGCATTTAAAAGCAGGTCATAAGTATAATCCATTAGGAAACAGGCAAAAGAGCCAGAAAATGGAAAAGATCACTGCAGTAAGGAGAGACTGTAATAAAGACACATCACCTGTGAAGTTTAACCTCTCAAAATGGGGCCAGGGTAAAATCTGTCCCTAATGTCAGAGTCTGTGAGTTAGCCTGGGTTAAGCTCTGCTCCTCGCATTCATTCTCCTTTTTGAAGTAAGTTGTATTTTGCTGAGGCAAAATGAAAACTCACTTGTGATAGTTTCTCCCAAGTGACTTTGTGAAAAAGGAAGAAGAAGTAATGTCAAAATAAACAAATTCACCTGCCTGTATTTCTGGAATAGAGATTTTTTGATTGCTCAGTCTTCTGGCAGGCAAGCTGTAGTTTCTTTTGCTTATTTTGAAGTTCCTCTCACAGCAAACCAAGAACTAATTTTTGTCATTATAAAGAGAAGTTTTAAGTAATAGCACAGAGTTCTCTGAGAAAAGCAGTGCTGCTATCAGCAGCCAGAGTATTGTAAGGAAGAAATCAAAGTTGTTTCTTAATCACTAGATTGTAAAAGACATATTTTTTAAATGACACACATGAAAGGCCAACTGATCACCTCTGTGAAATCTTCTCTAGTCAAAGTTGCTCCATATGTTAAATGCAGGAGTGTCTGAGAGAGCAGCTAGGATTTCTGTTTGAAATTTAGAATGGGAACACTCGTGGGTAAAGGCCAAGCTTGAGGAAAAGACTGAGATTTTACTGATGGTCTGAATACAGTGGGCAACTGTCTCTTGCTCAGCTCTGCCAAGTGAACCTCATCTAACCTGGAATATTTACACAGCTGTGTGGAAACACTTTGGAGCGTCCTCCTTCCACCTGCTGCTGTCCTGCTGTTGGCTTGGTCTCGGGGTTTTGCTGGTGCCATTTGACTCTGGCTACCTCAGACTGGCCACAGGCAACTGGTACCGGTCTGACAGCACCCATAATCTTCTCTTGCAATCCCATGCTGAATCTTGAAATAGCTTCATATCAAATGGAATAAGCACACCTTTTCTGCAGTTAGCAGAGACCAGGGTGACATCCTAACTCACTTATATTCTCTTCTCCTCTTTACTCAAAAAAGGAATAACACTACTTTTTCCTAGATTTTTAAAATCGAAAATTGAATTCATTTTTAATTGAAAAAAATTGTTCTGCCTGATGCTTTCATCGAAAGGACCTCTGAAAAAGCTTAAGTTTTATATTTTTCTATGATATACCCAAGAAATCCAAGAAGTACTTCAGTATGTGTATTTTTAAAGAAATGAAAACCTCAATTTTCTAGTGAAAAGAAGCACACTTCCATTTTGCAGTAGGAGAAGCCCAAATATGCAATTCCACAAACTTAACTATTCTTTTTTCATCACCTCTGACAGTCATGGTAGGTGTGCACACTACTAGACCTAAGCAAGCAATTGTGATAGTAAAAATGAGAGAAAACCTGCAGAAGCCCACTTCTCTCACCAGGAATTGCTCAACCAGCCCAACAGCTGAGCAATGTGATGGGCTCCGTGCCAGGAGCTCTGGAATGATGTTCTGACAGACTGCCAGCTGAAGTGACTGGGAGCTGGATATTCCCCTCTGAGGCTGCCCTCCCTTGCTCTGCCAACAACTGCATTTAGCTGCATCTCCAGGATACTAAAAGTCCACAAAGCAACTTTGTCTACCTAACTGGGTGTGAGGAAAAATGAATCAATAGGGTCAATAAAATGCTCTGCTTTTTAATCTGTATCTGACATAGCTTTTAAAGGTGCTTTGGAAACAGAACAAAAATAATAGAAGATAAATGGAGAAGGGCTTGTTGACTCACTAGACCATTTGATTGCTCCAAAGTTGTGGAGACAGAGAGAGGAGAGCAGCTTTATTTAAGTAACTTTGGAGCAAGAAAATGACATAATTCCTACTAGCCTCTGTAATGGCAGCTCCTGTAAGAATGAGACAGAGTTACCTTCATCATGATTCTGGTGCAATATGACCTCTGGCTGAGCATGGATAGAGTTCCCAGGGTGGAAGAAGGGTGTGAAGAGCACATGAGCTTTCCTTTGCTTCAGGATATGCTGAAGGAGCTCATACAAAACATCACCTGAAAGACAAACAGCAGGAAAAAGGAAATGAAAATGTAAATAACTGATGAGAAGACTCATTTAGCCATCTGATGCATGAATTCATGGCTCCTGGGTGCTATTTTCAGACCCCAAAAATGCTAGCAGTAAAATCCTGCATTTCACTGCTACGCAAAGTTCTCTGAAAGGAAAAAAAGGCACATCACACCTCTGAGTGTGGCAGTGGCAAAACAGAACGACATTCCCTGGCACCGCAATTGTTGTATCTTTCCTTAATGGAACATAACACTGCAATATCCAGGAGACCAGCGGACTAACTGCTTATTTTGTGTCTTTTATAAATTTCATCTTGTATGGATGACCTCATTCCAACATCTACACCAAACACATAAGGTACTTTTGCATTTGGTCTGGTGTAACTGGCTGTGCATTTCAAAGTGAAATTGCACATCACAGGATAGGAAGTCTCTTTTCATTCTGCCAGCTCTTTTGTTTGTCACTGCTCATATTACAGAGGAACAGGCTGCAACAATTACATATTATCTGAACACAAAGTTAGTGAAGTTTCACTCAGGAAACCTTAGATTTTCTGGGAGTTTTCTCAGACATGGGGTTTTTTAGTAGTTGTTTCTATGAGATTGTAAGCTGTGTACCACTTGTCCCTTGTCTCTGTAAACTGACAGTATTCTAGTCTGTAGGCAACTTGAGTTTCTTGATGTGAAACAGTTAAAGCCATACTGCTTTCCATAGCTCAGTTTCCTTTATTTTTAACATCTAGGCTGCTTTTACTGTCTCAGCAGTGACTTTAGGGCATTTTTAAAAGGTGATTGCAATATCTGAAAGCCTAATTAAAAACAAAGCCTTGAGCACCCAGTTACATGAAAGCCTAAAAAGTGATTTTACCACATAATTTCCATCATTGAATGCAAGAGTGGCATAATCATAAATAATGAGTGCTGTAACACTCGGAGCAATATGGTAAAAAATTTGTACCTCTTTTGATTGGCTGGACAGACTAGTGAAAACATCCATAAAGCTGTCTGTGTTTTTGGTTTGGTTTTTTTTTACCTAATAAAATAGCTGAGATTTCTGCATCACCCAGATGCAGCAATGTTATGATGGTGAAAAATGTTTTGTACTCCCTTCCTCCCTGTCTTCCTTCCCTCCCTCGCTCCCTTCCCGGGGCAGCCCTGAATAGAACAGTGCTGGGGCTGTGAGCCCCTTTCTTGGCAGGGCTGTGGGAGTGATGCCCTTCTCCTGCTTTAAACACGAGGGGAAATGATACAGCTTTCGTGTGGCCTCAGTCTGGAAAAACTTAATGCCTCTGTGGCAAACATTATTTCACATTCTTAAATTTCACGTACAGTTAATTCTGGGAAATGCTGAGCTAATGTCCCTTCACCTACAGTTATCTCAACTTTTAGGGACTGACTCACATAACCTCCACAAGGTTTACTATCAGTGGGGAATACCTGGAGGGAAGGAAGAGACAAAATGCAAGGGAGGAGGCCTTTAGCTGGGTTATTTCGTTCCAAATTCAGCTTAACCTTCTGAATAAAGCGAGATTTTGTAAGTCAAAGGCTCTTTTCTGGGAATACTCTATTTCCAGCCTAGAAACATTTTTAATCCTGCTTATTTCAAGTGCCCTCACAGCACACAAGGGGAAGAATGGGAATATAACTTGCAGGCAGGAAGGGGAGTTGCAGACAACATATATAAAGGTGTCCCTTGCAGTCCTTGCTCACATCCCTGCTTTCAATACTCCTTTTGCTTCAAGCAGGGCTAATTTTTACACTCCAAGTGGTGTGTAAAATTATTTTAAAAAATAATTTTTAAAAATTTAAAAAAATAAAAAAGGAGACATTTCTAGGCATTAGGTCTCACTAATGCATTACAGTGACAAACAGACACTAATGTTTGGGCTCTTCTTCCATACAAAATTAATCCTGGATTTGAAGCACATGCTTAAAAAACTTTATATACACTAAACATAAGCAACAGTTTGTGAGGCAGATTCTGCAGGAGGATGGTTGTGGAGAGTGGCCAAGCAGGTTGGTGCACAATCAGACCCACAGTTTGATTATCAGCTGGATCCCAGCAGCACCAGCTGTACTCCTGCACCCTGTGAGCCTCGCACGGGAAGCCTCCTCACAGCAATTCTGTCACCATTTGGTCCAAGCTCTTTAATCACCTATAGTGATTGAAGTGCAAGCCTTTATATTTAACAGGAATACCTCGTGTGGTCACAAAAAACAAAGCTCACAACTCATATTTAAACATCCCTGACGAAGGAGGGTAGAGGCTTACTCTGACTGTGTAACTGAAGCAGACAGACCACAGGGCATACAAATACAGGAAGGCAACACACACATTTCTAAATCTCCTTCGTGAATAAATGATGACATAATTTGAGCAATAGGCAGACTGATTCACACACCTGTCTGTGCTGTGCTGAGGGCTGCACTCCAGCACATGTGAGAATATGGTAAAGGAAAGCAAAACCCACAGGGGCTATTAAATAGAGGCAAAGTCCCCAAGGAAGGAGTTTTGCAGTCACTTTTAGCAGCACCTTAGCCAAGACAACTGGGAGGCAAAATGCTAATACGGGCTGCTTGAAGAGGCTGGAGCACTTGATTGACTTGCTGCTGTAGCTGGGTCTGTGAACAGATAAGCCTTTACAGGGAAGAGCTGGAAGTCACAAAATGCTGCCAGAGCAGCTTGCTTTCTGGGAGCTCTGCAGGGAGTTTTAACTACAAACAGGTTGAATGTTTGGGTTTGAATTTGCATTCAAATATACCTACAACTCAGGTGTATCAGGATTTCCTTCTCTCTTCGTCCTTTTTGTCCTTGCCTCATACAAGTGTCTCTGTCCTCCCTTTACCCTCCCGTTCCCAGTCCACCTCAGCAAAGGTGACCATTTCCTCCTCTGACCCTCTTCAGCTTTTGCTGCAGCTTCCTCTCTCTTTGCAATCACAGCTTCTGTAAATAATCCTCACCTGAATGAGGGGACCTGTATCGAAAGTCCTCTTTGGTCAGGAGCAGCAGAGCTTTGCCGTTCATCTCGAAGCTGTTGCTCTCAATGGGCCTCAAGGAAAACTCCTTCTCTGCCCACCGGAGCCACTGTGCCACATCCTCCCTGCTCCAGTAAATCGGCTGCAAACCTGGGCCAGAAAGAGACCACAGTTCTATTACTAAATGGAGACAAGGCACAGGAACACAGGCAGACATCACTGAATCCCCCCTTTCTCCCCACAGTATAACTGACAGAGTCTCGGGGGAAAGGGTAGGAGAGCAATGTCGTGTTGGTACAGGATTACTCTAATTCTAATTACTCTAATTACTCTAATACTCTATTTCGCACTGGGCTGCGAAATACTTTGGCACTTTGGTTTATCTGTGACATATTGAGAACCAAGAACTGACTCAGCATCCTGAAGAAAGCTCACAGGACATTATTTCACTCCAGGTTTCCACTGGGCAAAAGGATTTTCCTTCATGTGCTCCTTCTGATGTGCAGAGAAAGCAGCAGGAAATCCATTGGTGCCATCCATCCTTGGTGTGTATCCTTTCACAGAAGAGAGGTGTGCTCTCTCTTCACACCCCTTGTACATTCATGGATCAAGAATAATGAAAAGTTGTCAAATGCAAGACAGCCATGGCTTCTCTGCAGGGATGGGATGGGGTCAGTAAGGAAGGGCAGCTTAAACACAGCCCTGTACCAGTGTGATTATCAGCACACGGATTGCTGAGAGGTGTATTCACACAGGCCCACCCCTTCTCCAGCTGCCATTACGTGAGCAGGTGCCATTCCCACACTGGGGAGGAAAACCAGGGCCAAGATTGTGCCACCTTTGGCACTGCTTTAGCCTGTGCTTCCTGTATAGCAATCAAAAATTACCGATGTAACTAGGTCCATTAGGTAAGAGGGTATACCATTTTTTAGTAAAATAGCAGGGATATTTGGTCCGGGGGCAGATTTTCCAAGGTGCCAAGGAGAATCTGGCACTCCCTTTCTGCCAGCCAGCTCGTACAGTTTATACAGCCTAGGCTATTGTGTTTACTCACAGAGGCCTAACCACATTACCATCAAAGACATTTTGCCTGGTACCTTTATTGAGCCCAGGCAGAGAAGCTTGGGAGGTACGACAATTCAATATCTGCTCTACACACAAATTTAAAATAGCTTCCTTCCCCTGGAGAGAAGGCAGCGCAGTGAAGAGCTGTTAATACCCAAGTAGAGAGATTATCTCCAATCCAATGGGCGATAAAAGCTTTATTTTCCTTTCCCCCTCGTGAGATGACTCATTGTTTGACTTGCTACAAAGCTTACCCACTGTGCATAGGAACATAAAATTTGCCATATCTGATCAGATCTCTGGTACACAGCCTCTGGCAGGAGCCAATACCTTATGCTTCAGAGGAAGACGAACCTCCCTTCCTTATACTGCACCTGGCTGATTGTACGCTGCACATGGGAAGAAATTTCCTTCCTGGCACACAATTCTCTGAGATCTGATTACCCTCCTCCTACCAAGCACTAAAAGAAGCCCGAGAGAGTTGTACCACTCTTGTTTTGGTTTGGTTTTTGCTTTAACAGATAGGCAATGCTTTTATTTCTGTTTTAGCAAGAGGTAACATGAAGCGAATTGCATTCTGCTGCTTTGCCAGATTCCCAGACAACGGCTTTGGAAAGTCCCAGAGCCACAGCTGCATACAGAACTGAATCTCTGTCAGAAGAGGAATTGAGATTGTGCCTGAGAAAGGGTCAGAGCTGACCTAAGGAAGGGATGCCTGCATGGCCATAGCAAGAATTTCCATTAGCTTTCAACTGTAGCACACTAATGTACTACAGAAACAAGTAGTAGCCTTTAATTTTTATTTATGAAGCAAATTCTCTTCCCCCTGTGAATTAGGGTCTGCTTATTGAGGTCAGGGTTTTCTGTAGGACCTTTATTTTTGAAGGGACTGGGGTGAGGTGTAGATTTGCTCAGAGACATGGAAACTGTCATCTAAAATGCCAGACTGAGGTTCATCTTCTGCTGAATAAAGGGCTATACCTGCAGAAAATACACTCCAGACTCCAGGCTGTTGTTGCAGCTAAAAGAGAAAAGTGAGACATGATGCAGGCAGACCACAAGATATGAAAGGGTTTTACAAGACCATCTGAGGAGTGCTTGAAATGCTCGTGTGTAATTTCTTTTGCCTCCCTCTTTGCCATGCCATGCAAGCAATAAATTGCCCAAAGGAGAACTGTCGTATAGAAATCTAACTGGCCTTCTGATGTGTACTTCACCTGATGAGGCATCAAACAAAAGAGAACAACACTGTGAAAATCAGGCTGACACGGACAGAGTTGTACCAGCACCTCTGCATGAGGTGTGTGCTCCCTTACACATAACAATGTAATAAATAAATAAATCACTCCCTGTACAAACACAGATCAACCCTTCCCACCTGCAGGTGACAGGACATTTCTGCCTTCTGTTCAACTAGTACAAAAGTACCGTGTCCAAAGAGAGCTTTAGACTGATGAGTGCTAGACCCACAACAGCCAAACAAGTTACACAGACTGGGACAAGCTCCATGAGCTGTGCTGGCAGCTCTGAAACAGACCCAACACTTCACACTGCAAATGAGGTCTCTGCTGGGTTTCAGTAGCACCTCTGAAACTTGTGAGAAAAGCCCCAAAGTAATATGACCTAGGACCACTTGGCTTGAAATTACTGAGAATCAGCACGCAGCCAGTCTAATTCAGTTTGGCTATGGCTAAACTGACTGGGTGGATGTGCCACATCACTCCACCCCTGGGGTGACCCCATAATTAAAATACTTACATTGTGTTTGGAAAACATAAGGTGCCATAAAATAAGTAAACTGCTTTTCCCTAGATGGATTTCTTATTCTCTCACTTCCCTCCCTTCCTGCCCTGCTGCTTTCCTGGGAAGTTAGTTTCTCAAAAAAACATGCCCCCACCACATGCCCATTTGTTTTGTGAGGTTGAACCAGTTCAGTCACAGGAGGCTTTTCTAGGGGTGCACAGCAGTGTTGCTAAAAAGTGCTTCAGAAACTGTCATTCAAAAAATAATTCTTTCATGAGCAGTACAGCGTCTACTAAACTTGAATACCACCTTCTTTGACCCTTCTTAAGAAGAAGTAGTTGGTTTTGTGAAAACAAGGTCATGAGATGGTTGGCTTTGCAGCTGAAGGGATTTTACAGCACAGTGTACACTGCTATCAGTGGGTAATGAAAATGCTTTCCTGTACTGTCCATGGAAGAAAACCTAATCCCACTTATACTATTTTTCTTCTTGGGATGCTGTTTCTTATTTTCCTCTCTCCATCTTCTTTTATTGTCATGCCCACAGTGGAGGAAAATGGGCTCTTTTTATCTCTCTGGTTTTATTCTCTGCAGAAGCTAACAGCACTGTCTTTAACTAACAAAGATATTTACCAAGGAGAATAAAGTGAGGAAAACAAGAGCTGTGTTGCAAAACGAGGGCAGAGTTTTGCCTGTTGAACCGACTGCTGAAATCAGTGTGAAGTTTTTGCTGCTTTCACTAGGTGCAGATCAGACATGGGGGATGCTGCCTTTCTCCCAGCCTGCCCTCTTGGTGGCCATGGACTTCCCAGGGTGAATTTTGACCTAAGAGTCAGACCTGGCTCTGCTCCCATCTCTGCCTCTGCACCTCTGGTTGAAATCTGGCAAGCAGTCCCCATCATGGTCTCCCTATCTGGGTAGTGCAAAAATAAACAACAAAAACTTCCTGAACTCAATAGCTGAAAGCAGGTTAGATAAAGCCGTGCAAAACATCAAAATCTGGCTCTATGAGATCCAGCGTATTCTCTGTCTTCTGTCAGTTTCCAAGCACCCCCTCCAGCACACTCAAATACAGTAATTTACTGACATGTTTATAAACTGACAGCTTTAGATGCATTAAACAGGGAGCAAAATCTGTGCAGGCTGATGCACTGGTGTCTTAATGGATTATCTACTTCTGCAGCATACTCCTCACCTGAAGTCCTGGTTCTAACACCTGCTACTCTGGTGACCTTATAAACGATGAGGAGGATCAATTCTCACACTGCAGGGCACAAGCCAGTAACCATCCCGAGTGCAGAAGAAATCCCCTCTTTGCTCCTTTCTATGCTCAAGCAGCAAAGCAAAGGACAATGGAGAGGGACTGATGGGGTAATTTACACTTTGAAGTAGCCAGTGAACTTGTTAGCACCAACAGACATGGGCACAAACAGGAATGTACTGGTCTGCTGGACAGTTTAGGCTGATGGTCTCTGAAGAGTTCACTTCTGACAGGGAGCCCCTCAGGAAAATGAAGCATGGTCAGGCTTTGAGGACGGAAGAACAGAGTGCTCTGCTCAGGCAATATAACATTTGCACTTAGAACTACACAGCCAACAATATTTTCACCGGATCACAGACTTCTGGTGGGGTTACAACTTTGTTTTGTGAACAGATGTAGCCAACCTTAAACCTTGCAAAGCACTTGCACTCAGCAACCCCTTCGTTGGTTTGGAAGACAGAGTAAGCATTTTACAGTATGAGTTGCTGTGTTCAGTGAATGCAACAGATACACCTAAAATGTGAAGTATAATGTACCACAGGCTGTTTTCACCTTGACTCATTTTGGAACAATCTGAGGACACAAATCCAATGCAGAATGTGATGCACCGTGCCACCGAGAGCTGCTGTTCTGCTTTAGTTTCGAGATGAGGACACGGGCACAGGACAGCACGCACATGGAAAACAGCATTCACAGCAAGTTTTGTCTCACTTTTTGTTCCACTTCAGCTATGCTCTCCATCCTCCCCCTGGCAGGCAGGATGATGGTGTGAGAAGGGGCTAAAGACAGACCTCCCATTTATCCCTGCTTTCTGCAGGGCAGATAGAATTGTTCACACTCCCACGCCAAAAACTACTTAGCACGGCTGGGCAAACAGCAAAGGGGCCAGTGCATGCAAATCAGCAGCTGGTTTCCAAACACCCAGGGACAGATGCATCATCACTGGCAGCATCAGGGAAGCTGGCTCAAGTCTGTAGCTACTGTGAGCCTTTAGTGGGAAAATGATGCTGGAGAAGTTCAGAACACTTGAATGTCTCCTATCAAGTAACTCTTTAGGAACTGATGCTCTCTTTCTTTGTTATTGATTACCAAAATTTTTCCCTGTTAACTGTAAAGCATAATATGTGCCTCTGCATATGATGGTGTATGTTAAGCAGGAGAGGTGGATGAGGTTGTGTTTTGGTCTTAATTTCTGTATAAAGGCAACACAGTCTGGAAGAAAAGCATATGATTAGATTTAAATCCTTCTCTCAGGTTCTGCCAGAGGAACTTTTTAAAGTCCTTTCCCGTCCCACATCTTTGTTTGGAATGCCGGATTACCAAAACTCAAAGAGGTGTCATTGTGCTTTGCCAGTTAACATCCAAAAAGCTCTGAAGTGCAAATTGCTGCACAGCTGCTTCAAAGATACTGTTTCAACATTGCCATGGTGCTGCGTGTGCTGCTCTCTGGTTCCCTGTTTGGAGACCCTGATTGTTGATGCTATGTGCTTGGATGTGACAGAACCACCAGCAGCACCACGCTGCTCCCCAGCAGGGCAGTGCTGAGCTCTGGGATCATGCTGAAGGCCTTTCCAAACTGAGGCACTGAGGTCCTCCTGAGGAAGCAATTCTGTACCTTCTCTGCTGGGGCTGCTGCATCCATCTCTTAACCCAAGAGACTTCCCCAAAGCACCCAGCACCCGCAGGGTGCTTGGCCACTCTTCAGAACTATTGCTTCTGTGGAAGGCAAAGGCAGGAAGGGTAGAGATCTTGCTTTCTCACAAAGTCTTTCCAGTTCCTCAGAGGTAACAGAAATCTGTGGCATGCCTAGCTATTCCCATGCAGATGGAGAGTGTAATTAGGTGCCCTCAGGGACTGTTCTGGGGTTAGCATACATGTGGAAGATGTAGCCCTGCCACAGGGTAACTCCTGTACTGCTGGTGGTCTGTGCACTTGCTATTAGGAGTACGGGACAGAAATCTGTGTGCAGTGATGTGCCTGACCACTTGCTCTCTCCAGCAGGTGCCCCTTGACCCAGGCAGTGGAGAAGCAGTGGCTATTCATTGCTGCTGGCTTGCAGGGACTGCCTCATCCTACAGCAGAGAGCTGGCTCTGCACTTCCCAGCCCCAGAGATAAGCAAAGGTAGAAAATGAAGAAAAGGTTAATCCTGGCTAATCCTCAGAGAGAATTATTTGGGAGGTGAGTATGAAGTGGTACAAAGGAAACGCATGGCAGCAGATAAGAATGCCCCTTTACAGGTCTTGTTGAGGGAAAAAATGATTGGGGAACATGATAGGGAACACAGGAGTTGTGGCAGCAAAAGAGACCACAAGTGAGACTTGCACATTCTTTAAGAAGGTCTGAAAGTGCCTGTAATCAGAATGACAAGGCTTTGAGGAATCTCCTACACTGCTGGGAGCAGAGGGCAAACCAGCTTTTTCAGTAGTAATCTGAAATAAAAGGCACAGGCTTATTTCTCCTGGTGTCCTGTTGAACAAGGTATCAGAGGTAGAGCACAAGTGCAGGTAATGCTCCGTGCACTGTGCCTGCTCTGGGGCCCCCATGTGTGCAGACATCTGCAGAAACCAACCCAGCAAAGCTCTGCCATGGGTTTCTGCCATGCTGACTTTGCTGGTGGGGTGCCCTGTGGCCCAACCCCTCTCCTTTCACTGTCTGTACAGAGACCCTGGGAAGCTGACACATCTGAATCCCTCAGGGCTTCGGGGTCAGAAAATAAATAAAATTGCTTTCCTAATGCAGCCTTTGGAAAGTCTGTAAGAAACATATTGATTGGAAAATGCTCGATTAGCACGAGCTCTCATACAGGGAAATAAATCTTTTCAATTGCCCACACCCTGTGCCAAGCTCAGCTTCCTGGAAGCAACTATGGCCCTTTCTGGAACTGAGGTGAAAATCCCATGTTCCATCACCTCGCTTGACCTGCTGACATTACACATGGTTTGCATTTGCTGATCAAATGCACAAGCAGGACTCTAAATTAGCTTGCTGCGCTGAGACAGCTCACTGATTAACGATGGCAGATGAAGTCACCGATACAAAACCCCACAAAATTTGAAGCCACACTACAGAATTCAAAATGAAGAATATATTCTTTCTCACTCTATGCCCAACCCCTTTTATGTAGAGACAAGTTAGTAAATGAACTCTCTCAGACAAAATTACTCAACTATGTCTAAGACCCCCGGCCCCAGCAAGTCAGAAAAATCCCCAAACACTGCTGACCAATTCCTGAAGTCCTTGGAGTTGTACCTGATGTCAGACTAAAGCTTCCAGTGCAACCCCAGTGGTTTAATGTGGCCAGCTGTGCTGCATTTCTCATAACTGAGATCCACATTTGACCCACAGCAGCCACTAGTCTCCCTTCTGTTTCCACTGCATCATCCAGAGCAAACCTATGGAATAAGTGGATATCAGGATGTCCTCTGTGAGCTGCCTCACTTTGGGATTAGTCAGAAACAGAAAACATTACAATGCTGGAGCAGCCTACCTGCTGCTGACAGGCAGTTTGTGGCCTGAAACAGAATTCACCCAGGCCAGGACAAACCAATCTAGATAATGGTGCTGGTTTGTGTGTTGAAGTTGGATTTTAGGTTCTGAAAGGGAAAAGCTACCAAAGAAGTGAGCAACCACAGAGGTGATGAAAAGACCAGTGCGTTTTCTAGGCACTCCTTCCATGAGCCATGTCCAAGAGCTTTCGAGAACTCCGCAGACGGCTCCAGCTTCCGTTCACGTTGTTTGCAAAACCTTCCTAGAAGCCTGACAAGAGCTTTCCTTCCAGGGCAGGGTGAAGGCTGGCTTTTTCCATCTGGGCAGCACGTTCAGAGAAGGCCAGAGTGCAGCAGAGGTCGGTGAGCCATGGACAGCAGGACACTGCCTGGCTGAACTGAACTGCTGCTCCCACAGCTGCCACGGCACGGCATTCCTGCCACAGCAGCCAGGGCAGCACCAGCAGTGGCAGTGGGATGGGGAGGGGGGAAATGCTGGCTTGGATCCGCTCCCTGTTACAGCCTTAATCTACTCCTGACTTCTTTTCAACCAGTTCTTGGCTGTTGTCCATGGAGCAGACATCACTCTCTCACTGCTCCCTTCCAAAAGGAGCTGAAAGAAATGTCTTCTGTTGTTTTTTTCCTTGTATGTGCAAAAACTATATCCTAAACAAGAGCAGCTGAGCCCTGACAATGTCACAGGGTAGCTAGCTCAAGAGACAATGCTGCCAGAAGCAAACAGTTTTCCCAGTAGAAGTCAAGGGATTATAAAAACTTTCATTTTCTTCTCAGCAACTCTTTATTGTTTCAAACCAATTTAATCTTCACCCAGGTCAAAATTCTATGTATAAAAAGCATTCTTTACATTTTTTCTGCACTGGCTATGGCCACTGCTGATACTTAGTAACACTTGCACATTTATACTACACAGTGCCTTTCAACTGCAGACAAATTAGATTGTTATATCTGTTTTACAGATGTGAGGCACAAAGGCACTGGATGCCTGCCCATACACGGAGGGATCAAATCCAGGAACTCTACTCTGCTCTTCTTTAAACTGGACACATGCAGAGCATCTTTACATCCTTTACACCTACTTTACCTTCCCACTTCTTGTATCAATTATTTGATGCATCCTGGCAACAGGAATTTTAAGGTAAACAACCCAACCCCATATTAGAAGGAACTGTCAATACATGTTCTTTCTTTCTTTTAACAGAATATGGCCTTGATCTCTGGCTGAGGGGTTGAAGATTTGAAAGTAATCAGAAATAAATTGATCTTGGTAGTCTTGACCTACATGTGGTTTTATTTAAGTCTTTTGCCTGCTACCTAATTGCTGTACAACGGAGCAGAGTGCTCAGATTATTACCATGCTTACACTATGCAGCAGTAATGCTGTTAAGCAAACTGGAAGCTCCAGGTTTAAGAACCTGATCAACACTGCTGAAAGATTTGAAAAACTGAAGAAATAGTTGCTAGCTGCAATAAATACAGCTGCCTGAAATTAAGATGGTTCCTTTCAGCAATTTGTCACTTTAACCTACCATCAGCTACACCACCTTGATCTTCCGGTGGATGCAAATTTAGAGAGATCCTAGAGTTTTGTAAGAGAGGGGTCAGGAAGTCCTTTTTGTACAGCTGAATCAAGTGGAAAGTTTTGAAATCTCAGTTTCACATATCAACTAAACACCACCAACAACATTATAATCCTCCGTATTAAGAAGCTGCCTTTTTCTCACAGGGAGATTTGTTCTCAGAAGCTCACATCCTGAAGAAGTTGGGTCCCTTTCCCTTGAGGAATTTTGGCTGGGACTTTGTTTCTTAACTCAAGTCTCAAGTGTGACTGTGAGAGCTGGGGAGGGGTGAGTGTGTACACAAAGAGCCCGTTTTCCAGGCTGTTTCCAGGGAACGTGAGGCCAGCTCCACTACAGAACAGTCCATGCCGTAACAGCGAGATGTCATCTGCTGGCTTCCTCTGCACTGGGGCTCCAAGGCTCGTGAGCTGCAGCTGCACTTGTGCTGCTACTGTAAAAGCAGATTTTGGCAGCACAGCCCAGAACCATGGTTTACTTTGCCTGTAATCATTAAGCGAACCACCACAGAAAAAAAAAATTACCACCAGCATGTGGTAAAAGTATGTCATACTTTTACTGTAACTGATTTTGCTTTTGGATGCCTTGCTCATGCAGGCATTCTCTGTGGAGTCCTAATGCAGGAGGGCTATGACAGCCTGCTTCAATGCACCAGCACACGAGTTCTTCTGTGCTTTATGCAAAGACCTGCCTTCAGGTGACATTAAATATTAAATTACTGGTGGAAACTGTACAAATTACAACTTTGGATCCTGCACAGTGTACTTAGTGCTGAACCTCATCTTTGAAGGTAAAAGCCCACTCTTAGCATGCTGCATATATCTCTCGCTCCCAAGATGTTGCAAACTGGAGTTCTGACATGATTAAAAACTCCAGATTTACCTTCATTTCTTGACGGTTCCTTAATGAACCAAATCCCTACAGCTCTTACAAACTGTCAGTCATTTCTCCAAGAAGACACTGCTGTCCTAGAGAAAGGTGAAGAGCTTCAAAGAACAGTTCTAGATGCCAGAGGTCCTTTACCACATTCAGGGGACAAGGAGGCCACTGAGATGGACTTCAAACTGCACTACAACACATCACCCATGCAGGAGAAATAACTGCATTACATTTCCACGGGGCCCTTTAACCTTCCAGTGCAACTTGTGCTCAGAAAGGCCTCTTGTACTGAGGTACTTGAAATACATTGATAATGAGAACGAATTAAGTGTGTGCTCTTTGATTATCAGATGATAAATTATCATGATTATCTTTGCTGCATCTTGAGAATTGCTTCCTCTCCAGCATTTAACTCCTTCTTGCTCTGAAGCTAGTCAACATACCCACAAACTTCTCATATTAGGGCCCCCCAAAAAAACTGGCTTGCATTTATTATTTCTATGAAAGTCATACGAAGTTGAGGCATTAGTATTTCTACTCAGGACCACTTGAAAATACTGTTATAAGGGATAAGAAATGAACTTTATCATTTGGGACAGCATGCAAGATCCTGTTTGGGATCATTTCTATCTCAGTGCTGGGGTGTCTGCAGTAACTACAGTGTCCTTCAAACAAGCTCTTCCTAGGTGACAGCTTGGACAATATGTACTGTTTAGTGACTGTGTTGACTTTGTCATGTTTTCTGGCCACTACATTGATGTGCCAGTGCCTTTGGTGGAGGAGCAAAGCTGTGTTCTTCATGAGAGAGAGAATCTGTGCTCATGTTCATATGTAGACTGGTTTCTGCCAGATCAGCTTTCTGAACACAATTAAGAGCACAACTGCACTAACAGTTAGGTCAACACAACAGGCAGGGAGGTGGCAAATTGCAAAAAGAATAACAGCTGGATGTGGTAACAGAAAACTGAGAAAATGCTTCAGCTGGTATTGTTACAGAACATGTCATTCCACTGAAAAATAATGCATGGGCTTGCTGTATCACTTGAGTTTAATCTGGATGATGTCACTGAGAAAGGCTTGCTTCCAGGAGTGGAAAAATGATTGCAATGTCAATAGAGGCATATGATTTACCTATGCAGTTCCAGTAAAGGATTGAGCTTTGAATGAAAAGGAAAACAAATGGATGAGCTAAATCACAAGAAGGCTGTGTCTCATCCTGCTTTTTGGGTTTCTTGCCACTGTAAAGGTGCAGTGAGAGAGGCTACAGGCTAGTAATGATGGGTAACTGGTATCATCCCAGATTCACAATTCCTAGTGCCACATAATCCTATTGTGCTGGTACAGACAACAGTGAACCTATCTCCAGGACTTCTGTCCTTCCTACCCTTCCTTTCCCACAGGAAGCAAGACCATCCCTGTGCTTGCTGTGATCAAAGAACTACTGCAAATGTGCCAGGGGAAAGGGGACACCTGTCCTTGGAGAGGGGCACTGTGTGCAGGGAGCTCCCAGAGCTGAGCTGGGATGGGCTGAGGAGCTGTGACAGCAGGGAGGAGTGAGGAACTCACCCCTCAGTCCCACTAACAGTGCCATCCCTTTTGAAGGGGTGAGGCTAAATAAGGTTAAATAAGTTTAAGTACTGGGAAAGAGAATCAAATCGCATCATTTGTCAGAAATATTTAACAACATCTAATGGCTTCTTTACATGGCTGAAAGTTGTGCCAGGTAGCATAAAACACTGAGGCAGGAGGAGCACCTGCCTGGAGGACATTACAATATGGGCAGACAGGAGAGGGAAGGGATTCAGTGTACCAGCATGATGGTGTGCATACCATGCTCATGTCCCCAGGAACCAACCCCAGGAAACTACTGCAGTCCTCATATACTTCATTATGTGGATATTGAGAAAACAAAGCTGAAATGCTTTTTCACCAACCTGTCTAATTAAAATTGTCTTAGCTGTGCTCCCCTGTATATTGGCAAATTTTAGTCAGCCCTGTGAAGGACGTTTGTCTAATTATTTTATCTTATCTATTGCAGAAATCCAGATTTGTAGGTCTGTCTGTTCACACACCACTTGTACTCACAAAAACTCAGACAATCACAATGACATTGAAGGCAGGAGAGCTACAGAGGTGTCTCCATGAAGTAATTTCTCTTCTATTTTTCCAGTGATTCACAACTTGCTTAGTTTACAAAGTCCAAACCAGTTTTGCTTCATTCTTTTGTATCATAGCTTCCAAATCATCTCAAGTTTTTGCTCTCCTGGGAAGACTGATTCACAACCAACTTGCAAAGCTTGGAACATAATTTTTAAAAAAGACGGACTGGAGAATTAAGAAGGTCGTAAGCAAACACAAACATTAGGAAAGGATGGTGAACCACATTTTGAAGAAAGGACACCTTCTAACCTAACTTTTCAGGTTGCCTTAGCCTTTCCCTTCATGCCTGCTTTTATAATTCCTACATTACAGAAATTACTAAGCTCACTGGTACCCATAAGTGCAAAGCAAGTTGACATTCCCACATCTTTTCTTTCTTCTTAACAAGTTTGAATGAAAGTTTCAAGTGGAAAACTACTTTTCTAAAATACTTTGCTTACTAATGTGATTCCCTCCTCCCCCTACCCCCGTGACTGGGGTCAATCAGTTTGGCACTGACAGCATGGGGCAGAAATGCAGACACGGGCACATTGTCAATTTGAGGAGTGGGAGAAGCCTTCTTCAGCAATTTCACACAAAATGACATTAGGGAATGCAAAGTGTCAAAAACTTCCCGTGAAGCCCTGAGAAAATCTGCAAACTAAATGTCTCACACCTCTCTGGCAGATAATAAACACAGAGCATATGGACCCAAGTACTAAATGTTCATGAAAACAGAGTCCTCCGCGTTTGAGACCATGCAGAGTTTCTGAGGACGTGAATGCAGTTTCAGAAAAGATTTACACTCTTGTTATTCAGGTGTTTGGATAACCAACAGTAGAAATTCAGAAAAGGTTTATTTGTGAACTGGCTTATTCCTTAATAAATTACAGTATTTCTTTCTTGCATCTTCTTCCAAAGCTGCTGGAATGGCCATTGGTCCTGCTCAATATTGTGTCTTCCCTACTGTGACCAAATTTGTTGATTTAGGTCCTGAAACACTCTTTCTCTTTAAGATTAAGTCTCAAAAGAAAGCACTGTGATTGAATTTTAACAAAATGTTTTGTGATGCCTCATTTTGGATTTTTTCTAGATTTCCACTACCCCTGAGGTGTGCACAACGTGTGAAGAGGCGATTTCTCTTGTCAGCTCAGCCATATTAATTTAGCACTGTCACAAGTCATGCTTTTGCAACTCTGCTGACGGAATCAGGTGGGAGGAGGAGAAGGAGAAGGAGGAGGAGGAGGAGGCTGACTCGGCAAGAGGAACCTTTTGTTTGCACGTAAATGCCTTGGTGTTATCAGAAGGAAAACAAGGAGTGAGCAGCATGCATTGTACAAAAAAAAATATATCATGGCACTGTTACTGTTTTTCCCCCGGCTCTTTTCAGTCTTTACCCTTTTGCTTAAGTAATGCTACACACATGGTTTATCTTTTAAGCCTGGGAAGCAGCAACTTGAATAAAGCAGCATTGACACACTGGATGTACCCTCAGCATGTGCACCCAACCCAAAGTCAACAATTCAGCTGACCACTTCATCTGACTGTACCCTCTGGTTGCCTCCTGACAACTGAGTCCAACCCTAGCTATGAAAAATCCTCACCAATATGTCATATTGACCAAAAATTCAATCCACCCAGCTGAATGTTAAAGTACAGACCAATTAGTGCCTGCCCAAGGTTTTGAAAACACTGGCTTTCGAACTTGAAAAGCATGTCTGCATCTCCTGCAGTGAAAATCAGTGGTAATGCTTCTTCTTGCCTTCTCCCTTCAAACTGGAAGTCAGGATGGATGGATACCAATGCCTTGAGAGAAATCTGGGACTAATTCTGTACCCCTGTCAAAGCCTAGTGCTTTCTTAGTTCCTTTCATTTGCTAGAACCCATATGAAATTGAAAAAATGGTACTGGGATATCATCAGGGTGCTTGCCCTCTCCAGGATTCATTTAACATCTCTGCCAACCTCTTAAAAAGACATAAAAGAGGAGGCAATTTTTAATCTCCTTTCATGGTGTGGTTGCCAACATCACAGGCTAAAGCTGCATCTCCTCAGGAAGAGGGAGCTGAGTGTGTCCATAGCTGTTATTTCCGAATTGGCAGGCATGGTGGAGAGGCCTTTTGCTTGCCCTGATAAGGTCATTTGCATAACCCTACTTTGCATATATTTTTTTCCTCTTCTTTTTCTTTCTCTCTCCACTCTGTAAGTTCTCCATGTGCCAGAGAAGCACTGGGAAATCCTTATATTAGCTAATTGCAATATTCATTCTATTAAACATTTACTGATTTATTTCATTTCTGGTAAATAGCTGGTGTATATCTTGGTAACTTTATTCTTACACAATGTGAAACAAAGAAAATTGTACTGCTAGTGCAAAAAGAATTCTGCTTTCTCTATATAGGCTTCTTTCAGATTCAGTCAAAATGTCTGTGTGTTTTCTTTCTGTTTTTAAAAGAAAGCCTACTAATTACTTTTGTTTTTAAATTAGCAATTGACATTTGTACAAACCAAAAGTAATTCTAAATAAAAGTGTAAGTGATATCCATACTTACATTGTAAAAATTGAGATAAATGCAAAATTGCAAAGCAACCCTCATAAATAGTGGAAAGGAAGATGAATACCAAATTGCATCAATTTAAGTCTTGTTTAAGTAATAAACAAGACACTGAGAGCTGAATGGTTTAACTCATATTCCTGGGAGCAGTTCCAGTGATTTTAGAGGGGTGTCTCACTTGGATAACTGCCATCCAGGAAAAGAAAGGGCTGGAAACCCTGTCCTTCTCTTAGTCAAATTCTTTCTTTAAAATACACATTTTTATCATGCTGTTTGTTTGTCACCTTAATTCCAGATTTTTTTTTTTTTTACTCTGGAAAGGACCATGCTGAAATTTGAACACATTTTGAAGTTTTTCCTAACAAAACAAACCCTTGCCTTATTTTTCATGGCAACCTAAAAATATCAAGTATCTTTAAACCAGTGGGCCTTGTGCCCTGTTTGTACAGAAAGACAGAACACAGTTATTTCCCTACCTACAGCAGCTCATACTGTAAGGTCCATGTGAAGGGCCAGGAGATGCTAATCCTAATGGAAATCAAATGACCTTCATCATTTAATTCAACAGGCCTGCATCATTACTCTGCATAATTCTACTGTCTCAGTTGCAATCATAAACCAGGACCCCAGTGTGCTTGGCAATGCACAAACAGGAGAGAAATGCTATTTTTGTCCACAGAGCTTCCTTGGATTGTAATCTCCATGCAGAGCTATTAAGAGGATGTCATTTATTGGTATTTTCCCCAAATTCCCAGTTATTGAAAGCTGAGCAAAACAGAAATGATGGGGTAACACCACAGATTTTGCTATAGAAGGCAGCATTTTGAACTCCATGGGCAGTAATTGAGGGGAAAAAGGAAAAGTGAGAGTTTACAATAGTTGGGAGAATAGTGAGACCCCAACAAAGTTTGTTTGAATATACAAAATCAGACCCAATGAAAAAATAAAATTGAATAAATTTGCAATATTCCAAGGTTTGCATGAATCCAATCATTTGCTTTCCAACTGCAGTCAAGATGCAAGCCCTCTTTTGTGTTTTGGTTTTGTAACACTTACTGTCAGGTCTGCTTTGAATTTTGGAGCAAGAAAGGTTTTGGGGTAAGCAAAATTTTCAGAAATTGTTATAAGAACCAGTTTGATAGCCAGTTCTAAAAGCTCTTTATTTCGATTTAGAATATTTTAGAAAAACAGTAAAAATGGGACATAGGAAGAACTTGTTTTAAAGACACTACTTTTATAGTATTAAAAATTTATGTCAAGAAAGTTTATTGGCAGATAAGGTCTATTAATGACTTCACTTCTGAACTTTACTATTTATATTTACAAATTAAGGGTGTGAATTCTCAGTTTACTAATCTGCCAGTTGGATCACTCCTTTGCAGCCTTGAGCTGTTTCACTTTACTTCACTGAAAATATTTAATAGCCAAACTGTAGTGAACTCGAATTTTCCCAATACTTTATCATGTTTACACACTAGATCACAGATTTCCTAGTATATTATTAGCATTACAAATTATTAAAACAAAATGACATTTTTTTTAATGAACAATACAGTGCTTTCTCCCGCCATTATCCCCTCTACTGACTAAGGTTCAGCCCCTTTCCTCTTTATCAGTATTTAGTGAAGTTATCCATGCAGCCCTAGAGCCCACACTTTGCAAGACCCTGCATATGCAAGGGTTGTGTAATTGGAGGATCAAGGTTCTCACAGGCAATGTTAATTCTGACATTTCTTCACCTTTAAAACCATAGGAGCTATAATGCAGAACAAACATATCGAGTGTAATTTTTTCCCTTGTCTTTAAAGTATGAGTAGTGGTGAAAAAAAAAAACCCTCAGAAATTCCATTGTGGCTTCATAATGAAACCTGCATGGGTCAGCAGCAGGAAGGTTGGGCCTTTTACTGCCAACTTTTAGACCTTTGCCACTTTTTGCTAAAGGGACAACAGATAGCAGCAGGAATATATTGTCATTTGTTACAGGAACCAGCACTCCAGGAGGGCATCAGACACCCTGCCATAAGTCTGGCTCATTTTCCCGGCAAATTGTGCAGCAGCAGGTGTATATGACAGCAGAAGGAAGGCGAGATTAAGAAATCCATCCTCCTAGCTCGACTTCACATCCCTCTCTCTGGAATTCTAGCTGTGCCAGTGGGCAATGCTGATCTCCCTGACCAGCCTCCTTGTTGCAGGCTCTTTCTTCTGCCCCACCCCAAGTTTGAGCTCTTCTCGCTGTTGCCTGTGCACAGGCAGACTTCTGTCCTGCCCACATGGCCTTGCAGAGGGGTACTGAGGGTACAGGAGAGAATTCCTCTCTTTCTTCAAGTCTGTTCCAGGTCTTGGGGCACTGGACATTTTGAGGGTTCAACATCAATGCCTTGGTCTCTGTCCTGGCAAAGAAATGATCAGCTGCAGTAGGTAAGAAGTAGAAAACCTATCAAACCCAAGTTCTTATACTGGCAACTGTCTAAAACCTGAAAAACAAGGGGATCAACCACTCATCCCAGAAAATCAGCCCGCAATTTTTCCCAGATACCTTTGATCCATGGCAGGTTACAAACCATAGGGATTGATGACTACATGTAACTCTGAAGCTGTTTCTTCGCTTCTTTCCCAGGAGACCTGGGATCCAGCAGTGCCTCACTCCTGTCTGCCCCATAGCTGAGAAGCAGCACTTGCAATCTGGGGTCCCCTTTTAGCCAAGAAACGACAGCCAGCTGGCCAGTGTCACCAAGCCAACCGCTGGATCAGCTGGCCAGGCTGCACACATTTCTAAGTCAAGTCTGTTAATCAAACCACAGCAGTCACTGGTGTCTGAATGAAGGCTGTACTGAAATGATACCATACTATAATACCAAACCAAAAGCTTAAAACACCTGCTTTTCCTAGTCTAGGGAGAGTGGACCTAAAGAAGTTCCTTCAGGACTTGACAGCCCCATTTAATTTGCTCTTAGCCTCAATATTTAACACAAGGCACAGAGAAAAGCAAAGAAGCAAATGAAGTGCCTTTGTCAGATTCAAGAGGCTGAGCTCTGAAGAAAAACAGGAACATTAAGGTAAAAACATCTGAAAGATTTTGCATCTTTTGGCAAAATATTGTCATATGTACCTGGGAAAAATCAACCTACAGAAGAATTACATGCAGACAACAAACCCCATTATGTAGGCAATATTTAGGCAGCAGATCACAAATGGAGATGAATACTACCAACAAGGAGGCCTAAAGAACGTTACCAGGATCCAGTAACTTTGTGTGAGGAATTGTAAAAATCATTGTGTGGTACAGATGAATTCAGCAGACTGCATGGAATGTTGAGGTATAGTAGGGACAGAGGGGAAAATCTGAAGAGCTGAAAGGGTAGATTGGTGAGAGGGAAAGTCAAAGTATGGTTTATGGGGCTGGCACATCTCTGGGCTGACAGACTGACAGCTCTGAAGTCCGACATTGAGCTTGACAGAGGAGACATCAACTGGGGCAGAAAGAAGCACTACCATCCCAACATTACATAGGAGCAATCTGAGCAAGAGCTGTGGAAGGATTAAGGTCGTTTTCAGGTACTTTATTTGCCTTAAGTGTTGCCTAAGGTCCCACCCAACTGCAGAGGCAACATCATGACCACTGAGATTGCACATTTATCAAGAGCTCTCTGGCATCACAGTATTTTCCTCAAATTAATTTTGCACTAAAACAGTCAGCCTTGGACTGATTAAACACTGGCAGTTGCAGGCCAGTTCCTAAGAGCTAAGAGATCCAGGCAGTTCCTAAGAGCCCACCAAGCTCCAGCGCTGCCCAGCGCAAAATGACAAGAGACCTCTGGTGGAGCCTGGAGTGCCATTCACTTTAAGTTATTTGACAGTCAGAGCATCCTTTTTGCATCAAGGTAAGACAAAATCTCAGTACGTGATACAAAGTGGTTCTCCAAAGACTGCCAGGGTCAGCCATGGGCTCAAAAATTAGAATGGTACCTAAAGAGGGGACCCTCCCTTTTTAGGAAAACAACTGGTAGGAGATAGGCAACATTATCAAAATGTGCTGTTCTCCCATCAGGCAATGACTTTTTTCCTCAACTGGTTGCAAGCTTTAGAGCCTTGCCTGGTACCCAGCTTACAGTGGGACACTTTATTATTAGAGGCTCTCTTCAGAGCCCAGTAAGTGCTGACCTGACTGACCCATGGGGAGCCCCCATGATAAAAATTCATCCACAGCTTCAGAGACCTGGGTTCAACATCACCAGGTTACAGTGCCAACCTCAGTGAAGGCTTCAGCAGTCAACAGCAGCCGTGGGTTTTCCAGTGAGTAGTTCCCCTGTCCTATCAGCCCAGATCACTCAAGACAGTGGTTGGCTCTTCCTGCTGCCCAACCTCCCTCGGCAGAGAGCACCAGGTGACAGCGCTTCCTCAGCTGCTGTGGTTTGTGGCCCCCAGTGTCTCCGTTATCTGCCCCCTGCAGCCTCCCCTCTGACAGGAAGCTTCCCCAGAGTTTTCCATCACAGGAAATTTCCTGTGGGGAAGCACTCAGTAAGCAAACAAAGAGTTCCTTGGTACAAAAGAAGAGTGAACATGCACACAGCTGTGAGGAAAAAACCAAATGCTGAAGCAGCAGAGGCAAAGGCACCAGGTCACAGTCCAAACTCTGTGAGGAGAACCAAGCTACCTGAGAGGCTCAGAAATTCCCAGGTGAGACCCCTGTGGTCAAGTCTGGCTCACAAGGCTGAGGTTTAAATGTCACAGTCAGGTTCTGTTTGACTTCTCTGAAGACAGTCAACAACCTTAACGTCACACTGAGCACAAACCACAACTCAGACACCAATTCTGGGGCTTTTTCTGTGGCAGCGAGGTCAAGGACTGGTACAGGCACACAACTGCACCCACAGATGAAGCTGCAACTGCAGTGAAGTGCCAAGTGTCCACATCAAGCTCACTCTGCCATCACCTAATAATGGGTTTGACACGCCCTGCATCACAAATTTCCTCTTGTGTAGGATCTAATCATGCTCTGTACACACTCTTACAAAAAATACATTTGTCTCCAGACTGGCTGGTTTCCCTTTTTATAAAATTTGTGCTCCTGGTGTCTTTTTTCTTCTGTCTCCTACTCTTTCTGCCCTTTGAACGACACTCATTTCCTCCTATTATCCAGTTGTCTCTTCCCTTCTTTTTTACTATAGCATTTTACGTTAGCATCCTGTGCCTTTCCTTTTTTGCCTCCTCACTCCTCTCTCCAGAAACAGATCCCCTGCTCCCTGCAAGTGCTGTTTCAGAGGGCTGGGGAAAGAAATACACATCTGCTATAAGCAAAAATAAAGATGACGCAAAAAGAAGGGTCTTCCATGCTGAAATTTAGGCAATCAGCACCAGTTTCTGGCATCACACAGATTTAATACAACGTGAGGGACATGGCTTGTTTGGCAATTTGAACTTGCCTGGAAGTGCCCACAGGGAAGCCTCATGCAGAGAGACATGGGCAAACCCTGCTGGACAGTACAGGCTGACTAGCAATGTCTTGTACATCCTGCAAGGTACAGTGGGGTAAAAAGTACAGGTACCATGGACACATTTCATTGAAGAGGTCTCCTTCCAGCAGCATCAAACTTTGGGATAGTACCAAGTCCACCGAGTTAGTCTGTCAGGTGGGCAGGAAGCATGTGAGTATGAGCAGAGGTGACCTGAAATTTTGCACCATTCTTATTTTCTTTGGTTTTGGTTTTGAGAGTAACGATCTGCAAGCCCACTCTGATTTACCATTTGCTTATGCTGTGGATTTTTAAGTGTCTAGTTCAGGCTCTTCTGAGCTATGTGACTGCAAAAGGCAGTGCCAACTATTTTCCACCCTCTTCTGGTTAATTGCAGCTGTGGTAAAGGGACTTCTGCCAACGGACCCACAATGCTCTGTTCCACAGGAAGTCCTGAGATCTCTTCCTGCACAGGAAATTTCCTGTGGTCCAACAGACATTCCTCTTGGCTTTTATCACTCACATACATTTGTTTTGGCAAATATCTGTTCTTAGGAACAACAAGAAATGGACAAAGAAAAAGCAAACACTGACACAAAGAAGGAAAAAAAAAGGCAGGTATGGTTAGAGTAACAAGCATGATCAAATTAACCTCTGTCACCCTTTAAAAAAAGTCTCTTTGATATACACAGATACATTGTTTTTTAAGATTCCACACACATGTTTTCTCTCCCTTTTAGAACATTTTACTGATGCATTTTCCTAGAAATACTCTAGGCAGTGTAAAAGGAATTCTGGAGCTTTCCTCTCCTTGCAAACTTCATGTAATTATGGCCCTAGCTCTGATCTCTACCACATCATTATCAGCACAGTTAACAGAAGGAAATGCTTAAAAAGAAATGCTTTGGTTGTATTTCATGAGACACACCCTCCTGCTGCAAATCAAGGACTTTCCCAATCCTAAATCATTCCTCATAAGCACAAGAAAGTTATTAATTTAGAAAGGGAAGAGAATTCAGTTTCAATCTTGCAAATTCTTAAAGCTATGAACCCCAGGAGACATCAGATAATATTTTCAGATGCCTTTCCATGCTTCAAAATAAGGTAAGGGCATAGGGGAACTCCTAGAAGAGCTCAAGAGAGTAAGAGATCTAGACTGCATATACACAGTCCTGGAAAAGACAAAAGGCACCTGATTGTTACCTTCACTCACCTAAGAAAAAAAAGTCTAAGAGCAAAAGGTTCAGACAGGAAAATCTTTTTCACTATGAGGATGGCCAAGTGCTGGGACAGGTTGCCTAGAGGTGTGCAATCTCTATCTCTGGAGGCTGAAAAGACCCAGCCTGACAAAGCATCAAGGGACTTTGGCCTCAGAGCTGACCCTGCTTTTAGCAGGAGGCTGGAGTAGAGACCTCCTGTGGTCCCTTTGGACATGAATTATTCTGTGGTCCTAAATCTCTCTGTAAATGCAACTCACTACAAATTAAAGTTCTAATTTGACACTACTTGAGAGCAGAGTTAGAGTTTACTGTCCCAAATAAAAGACAGAATTTTTGAATGAACTTTAGTGAAAATAAAGGAGAACAGATGATATCCTGTAAACAAGGTTTTTCAAATAATTTTGTGAACGTTTATGATTCCAAACTGTTCTCAAACTCACTGAGTAACTACAGTCCTTTCAGTCCTCTTCTCCCTACATCAGCTCCTTGCTAGGCTTATTTATCCTGACAGCAGACGAGGGAGAACAGTCAACAGCAGCCTAACATTCCTTCCCATAGGCTTTTCCTGGGGTTTGTCAGCCTGCACACAGCACAGAACCACAGAAAAATGAGGTTAGAAGGCATCTTAAGGCATCCCCCAAGTCCAACTCCTGATCAAAACACGGTCAACCAGAGCAGGCTGCTCTGGGCCACATCCACTTGGCTTTTGAGTATCTCCAAAGACAGAGACTCCAGAACCATTCTGTTGCAGTGTTTGATCATGTCCCACTAGAGGAGTTTGTCTTCAGTGTAAATGCAATATTTTGTATTTCAGTTTGTGCCTATTTTCTCTGTCTTCTTTACTTTATTCCATCAAATATTTATACACAGTGACAAGACACACATTCTCTTCTTGGGGGTAAAGAGCTGCAGCTCTCACAGCCTCTCCTTTCATGTTAGATGCTCCAGTCCCTAAATAAACTTCATGGCTCTTCACTGGACTTCCTCCAGTATGTCCATTTCTTACCTGTACAGGGGACACCAGGACGGGACAAAGCAGTGCAGGGACAGACTCCCAGGGCTGAACAGAGGGAAAGAATCCCCTCTCTCTACCTGCTGGCAAGGCCCTGCCTAATGCGTTGCAGCATTGGCCTATCTGTGAGACTAAGGCAGAAAAAATGAAATATTTCTATGCCACCATCAGAAATATTATATCCTACTATCAAACATTAGATCAGGTCAACCAAGAATTCAAACATGCAGGTTTAGAGGCAAAGCTTTTCCTTTAGTTTTTAAGGAAAATAGATCACTAAGAATTCAACTTTTTTTTTTTAGAAGTGATGTGTTTTAGAGGAGTTGTTTGCAAAAAGAAAAACAAAAAAAATCCCCAAGGCAAGGGAAAGACTTCAGAGCTAACCTTGCTGTGAGACAAAGCTTCGTTAGGAAGTCACCAGGGATGGAGTGATGGACCATGCAGGTATGAGCACAGCACCCAGACTTGAGCAACCTTCCCACATCAGGGGGATGGCTGAAGCTTGCTCCTCACTCAGCCAATCCAAGGCAGGAAGAAGTGCCAGAGTTAATCCAGCAGGTACTACAAGAGATGTTTCCCACTTCCAAGGAAGGCAGTGTGACAGAGAACTGTCCTACAGTATAGATTAGGCCATGACACCAAGGACTGCCAGCTGGACGCTTAAAGTGAGTTTAGTACTTACTTTTCTTCTGAACATCTAATAACGCCACAAAAGCTTTAGTGATCTATTTATTATACTTTGAGTATACAATTGCACCATTTCCTGGAATGTTTTGCTCTCTGGACCAGATAATTTGTTATGTTGAAAGTGCCAATGTTACACCCTGTCCAGTAAAAGCCATTACCCTTATGCAGTTTGAAAAATCTGCTGTGGGCATTGTACAATCCACAGAGAACTTGGAATTTTATACACAGATCATTTGTACACTTGCAAGTACCCAGGGTTGGTTTCCACACAGGTTTCCAAGACTTTTAGGGACATTTAGATTTGTATTGGGATTTTATTTTTCCCCATTACACCTCCCTAAAAATGTGCCTGAATTCTCACTATTTCCATTCTTCTAGCTTTCAGACACTATTTCCCCATTGGCAATTCCCCATCTTCCTCTCCCATTCTCAGACAGTGAGACATAAAAGCAATGAAATTTAAATACACGCTTAAACACACCCATCTGTAAGTTAACAAAGAAAGAGAAATCTAGTGCAAAGTAGCACAGGATGACTCTAGTTTTTGAAGTAGGCATAGTAGATAGTATAAAGAAAAAAATACATCAGGTAGCCAGGATGATAACTGGCTATTTGAGCACGATCTATTTTTTAAAGCAGCATCAAATTTCTGCAGATCATCAGCAGCTGACGAAGCAGAAGCAGACACACACACACTGAATGACCTCATGAATTCCATCAGCACACGCAGGTGTGAACTAAGAACGTGGATGCACTGGGTGCACATCTGATCTCACAGACTAAAATGGGCTGAATGACTGAGACCATCACAACAAAATCCCATTCATCAGCTGTTGATAAATGCACGAGCCAGATAATCAATAAGCAAGAAGAATTATTGATGCGGTGACCTCATTCAGCACCTTGTTCCTGTTCCAGGAAAACAAACCTCATGCTTAGAATGAAGTCCTAACAGTCAAAACTTAAGATTAACAACCCCAAGTATTTCTCAGCACAGCCCCTGAATTGAAAGACAGAACGGAAACTGAGAGATAATTAAGTGTGCTTAGAGCTGTGAGCAGTGGTCATGTTGCAAGAAGCCCTCCGAGAGAGGAGCACAGTAAATCCTAGGAGATTACAGCCTGCAACCACCAAAATGTGCCTCCTAAGGAAACCACCAGGAAACAGAGCTGGTAGGAGGAAAATACTAGAGCTTTTTTTGTCTCTGCTCCTAACAGCATTTTGCTAAGTTAAAATCCATAACACCCATCATTTATGTGGCAGAAGCTTGGATGAGGTTGACTTTAAGGAGATGACCAGCACCAGGGATATGAACTCCTGCATTTTGGGCGAGCTTCCTTTGAGAAGCTGCAGAGGACATCCCCAGTGCTATCCAGGTGTGCGGTATCTGCCTCTGCATCCGCCTCAGAGGGATGTGACAATATTCACATGGCATCATCAGCAAAAGTCAAAACATTGTGTCTCAATGTTCAAAGTTAAACATGCCCTTGCACATGCAAAGACCACTCATACATGCACCAACCAGCATTTTTATAATGCAACAAAACAAGGACTTTGCCTGAATAAAGCAATGTAGCAATGGTTTTCCTGCAGTACACTTAAAAAAAGTTTAAAAAGCAGGTGCTGGACCATTAAATCATAAAGCAAATCACTGACACAGAGCTTATTACCACTTGACTTCTTTTGATCCCTATCAGACTTCTAAAAAAGTGAAGCCTCATTCTTCTGGCGATACCCTTTCAGCTACGGAGATAAGGTGGAAGGCTTTTGCAGGAGCACAGCAGCAGGTGATTGAAACACTCCTTAAGGGACCTCGTCCAGTTGCGTTTATTCAAATTTTCCTTGGGATGATCACAGCTTTCATGATTTTCAGATTAAAAGTATTTCAGAAACCAGGGAGAGGAAATAATGAAGACTCAGGGTTTTTATAAGAGATATGATACAGCCTCACTTGTTTTCTCTTTGTTTTGTGTGTATACGGAATTTACACTTTAATACCAAGTTCCTACGAGAGGACAATGAACCACAGTCAGAGTGCTCTGGGAGACAGTCAGACAAAAGCTGAAGGAGCCCTGGCACATGGGAACATGTTTACAGGACTTCTCTCTGCCTCATACATCCTTTTAAAGCTGAAAACCATGCCTTGCCAGGAAATAAACTTCAGGAAAAATTGCTTCCTTGTCCTTTTTTTTCCCCCGGCTGCTCTTACATTTGAGGAGTAGAGGCTTCACGCCCATAGATCAGCCATTATAAAAACAAAAAAGAAAGAACAATTAAGTACTGCTATCAGGCTGTGGGGAATGTCTTTTCATGGCTTTGGAGAGCACAGATGAGGATTACCAGATTCTGCATCTTGCACTATTGGTGCCACCTCTGCACTTTCTACTCACCTGTGGCCTCTGTGGGCTAGGCAGGCTGGCTAAAATTCAGATGCAGCACCACAAGACTGCATTTGATGGGACCCTGTGCATGTTAGCTTAACCAGAGTAAAGATGACTTGGGGAAGCCCCAGGAGTGATGTCAACAAGCACTTCAAAAGCCTATTTACCTATACCTCCGGCCAGAGCTTTATGAGCATTTTAGGCTGGTTTAAAGTGGCACTGTGACAATAAGCAAGTCCTACCTACTCCCATCTCGTGTTCCAGGTTTCACACAGCTCCCCTGAAACTTGTTAGTGTTCAAGTAGCTGTACAAACACTCCGATCAAGGAAATTAGCAAGGTAAAAGAACCAAAACCCAACTATTTTCTCCCAACACTAGTTTTAACCCAGAGGAATATCTCAGTCTGAATATTTGAGCAGCAGAAAAAGAAATTTTGCCAGCAGCCAGCATGCAGGTGAGAATAAACTATGCATAAGCCAGAGCAGCAGAAGGGCAAGATAGGCATTTCAGCAGGGGCATTTCATGACCCTACTTTACTGTATTTGGTGAAACTGGAGCCTCCATTTTCCCCTTCTCCAAAATGGACAATGGTAATAACATTAATATCCCCTTCCTCTGGGGGAACTCTAAAAGTTTTGAAAGTCCCTCAGCGAAAATGGCATTTCAGGATCTTGGTGGGAAAGCACCATCATAATACACACTCACATTGATCAGCAGCCAAACCAAGGGCTGCATTAGCAAACCATTCCCAGTGAATGCTACTGTGGTCAAAGGCACAGAACACTACCAAGGCTTTCATATTGCCTCTATGGCACGTAAAGACAATTAGCATGTTGTCAAGGTCTTCCACTCCTTAAGCCTGTGAAAATATATCCAATACACACTGCTTTCAGCATACCAAACAATTTATTCATAAAAGAGACTTAATGTCTTAATGGTTATTTGCTGAAGAGCGTCTTGCTGTGTTGAAGAGAATTATAATAGCTGATGGTTGGAATCCTTGTACATGTTTTGTTATTATTGTTTTACTGATGATTAAAGTCCTAACTGTGAAGGAAATGCCGGGGGGTGAAGTGACTGACAAAATGCTGAGTTTTCTAATTTTTTAATTTGTTCAGTTGACAAGTGGATTTTTCTTGGCTTCCCTCCCCCTTCTGATGCTGCACCATCCACTTAAGCTTTCTCTATCACTTTCCATGACACTTCTGTATCAGTAGGGAAGTCAGTGCTCGGGAAAGCAGGAAGCACCAGCCACCAGCAAAGTCTCTGCTATGTAGACTAGAGAAGAGCCACTTTACATGACACTGCCTCAGCCCTGGGATAACCCTGAGACACAAAGGTCACTTTGAGCTTTGAGAACCTGTTTTGCTTTCTGATTCCTCCAGGCCTGGCAGATACACCTGAGCTCACAGATACACCTGCAGCTTGTTTAATGACAGGGGATGGATGTGCATGGACAGTTCTTCAAAGAGAGGACAGATATCATCCATTCACTTAGCAAAAACCCCTGGATCATCACCAAGTGTTTATTTACGATCACTGCTTGTATGATTTGGACTCAAACCAAATCTCTTCATGTTCCCTTGATCCAGCCTGCCCTTCCTTTTCACTGGCCCGTTTTTCCCCATTTTTCTCCTTACTCTATTCTGTGACTGAAATAAAAATTGATGCTTAGTGGGTTTTTAATGTATGCTACATGGTTTTCATACTTATGTGTTCTGAAGAAGTGAAGATGGTGTGCTGCTGTATAAAGAAAGGCTATACCAATAAGGACAGAATTTTAAAAAAACCCAAAACACAACAGACCGGAGATATAAGACATAATGAGCCCCATCTTCAAAACATTTGAATTCTGATGCGTTTGAGGATATGGGAAGAGAGGGAAGAAAGTTGTTAGAGCAGATTCATGTATTGCAAACAGACCTTACATAGCTGAAGTTGTTCCATGTCCCTGTCTGTGGCTACATGAGAGGCTGAGAGTCAGAGAACATGGATCATCTCACTGGAACAATTTCTCTAGTGCAGCCTGAGATTCCTTCATCTGTCTTCTTTATTATCTCTGCAAGGATTCCTGTTTCAGTACCTTGTTTCTCGTGCTACAAGCATGGAATGTGATAAAGCAGAACCTGGTCCAGAACAATCACAGCCACACAAGTAATAGACTGAGACTGAACTTCCTAATTTCCTTTAACGTTAAGAACACCAGAGAGCCTCATGTGAAAGAACTGACTGGAAATGCTGGCTCTGAACCAACCCCAGCAACACTGTTTCTTTGTTTTCTAAAGCTCTCGAAGATACCTGGACTATGAGGAGCTTATATCCTCCACTTAAAATTGCTTATTTAAGCTGAAAATTTTAATGCATTACTGCACTAATTTGGTTGGATCTCACTTGAAATAATCAGACAGCTCTCAACTAGCAACAACTTTATGTGCTTCCTAACTCACCCCTCTATAGTTGCTGACGCCTCTGTGGCACTGCCAAGGAACATGTTTTTTCAAAGACAGCTACTGTCTTTTAATAGCCACCTCTTAATATGTACATGGTTAGTAGCCATCTTTATATTTACCTGGAAAGTAAATAGTTGGAAATGTATGACTGACAGAAACCACCCAGGTCAGTAAAACACCACTAATGTGAAGTACTTCCCTTTTGTTACATAACTGTAGCATGTGTCAAGGCCTTTAAAATAAGACAAAGGTAAATATCAGTACTGGTCTCAAATACTGAAGCTTAATCCTCTTTTCCTTTTACACAAATTCTGCACTGCTGCAGATCTTTTTCACTGACATCCTTCCGAAATGACATCAGGAAGATCGAAAACCCCTTTGCGTCAAACAGTCAAATCAGTGCCTCATAAAATGAATTACAATTACATTGCCTTTCGTACTACATGAAACACTGCAGAAAATCTGCAGTTGTTTCTATATGCTTGAAGAGGAACATACAGCAAAATCCCACAGAGGAAACAAAGTCAGAGCTACTCCTTCTGAAGTTCCCAGCATGTGCATTCAACCACCGAAGTGAAAACCACACCAACTAGTTTTGTTTAGACAACTAGCACCAGCAACCTTTTCCAAAATGCAGCCATTGTCTGTCAGTTTTTGCAGACTCTCGTGACCATTTGGGGGATGGACTATGGAGGAGAATTAAGTTGTCAACAACACATTTAAAGTCCTGATAACTACAAATGAGGAAACGTGTCCCCGGCTCATGTTTTGTTCACTCTCTGTGCTCTTCCGAGTTACTGTCGTGTGCTACAGACTTTCCACCCAGCCAGTGCTGACTTTGGAAACTCAGATGTGCTGGGATAAGGCACCACGGGGCTCCAGCTTCTCTCAGCATTGCTCAGGGCAAAGGCACATTGCTGCATTCAGTTACCCTTCCTCAAATGGGTCTTTAAAGGCAAGCCTGCTAGATAAACTTCTATCTGTCAATGCCTTTTGACCCACATTCCCTATTCTTCCATCCTCTTCAGACAGAATTATTGCTAAACCCCTGGAATAATGGAAATAAGCACCTTTCATTGGCGGATTTAAACATATTTTCTAGAAATTAATGTGTTTATCCTTGCAAAGGACCTTCTTCTAAATAGGAAAAGTAAGGAGCACCATGCAATAAATTGTCACAGCCAGTAAAAGATTGCAGAAGGCTTGATAGCCTGTAGATCATTAAATACAGCAAATAGGACAGTTTTTACCAATAATGCAAGCCTTGGGCAAACTCATGGTAAGTGAAGAATGACACATAAACTCTCTGTTTGACAGTCAGATAAAGAAACCACATCCATCATTCTGTTGAGGAGTCTCACCAGTTGATAATCACCCAATAAAATGTAAGAGCATACTGATTCATTTACATTCATTGACTAAGCTTTCAGAAAAAATCAACTGCTTCTGCTGGAATAATGCGTTTTGCACACATTTGCAAGTCACATGATGCCAAATGCCAGCTCTCTATCCCAGTGCAGGTAGTGCATGTCTGGATCCCTGTTTTTCTTTTTCACAGAGCAGACCAAAGGTCTCTTGTGTACCCTCCACTCTTGGTTTCACAGAACGCACCTCTGTAATTCCCTAACTCCTCACATAATCCTTTTGCTCCTATCAACTCTCTCTCTCTCATCATCTCAGTCTGAACTCTAATCCCTTCCACAAATATACACACTTTCAGCCTGCATGGGACACAGGGTTTTGCGACAAGTTATAATCATAGGAAAGTCAATAAATCTCAGGTTTTGCACACATCTCAGGCACTCTCATAAACCTTGACTCAGAAAACTCCACCGAGAACTCCAGATTCGCATGAGCAGCATGGGGCTTGAAGGCCTCCAGGTTTAGAAGAGACCCCTAAGTGGAGCTGTAGGAGACTGGAGGAACGGTTGACTGGCCCAAGACTGGGTAAGTTTAGGTTTGCTGAGTTGGCAGAGTGCCTTACTCTGTCTGGATGTTGTAAAGTTCACAAGCAAAACCTGTTATTGACCCTCCTGAGAATGTGGCTGGTTCTCTCGGGCATCGTCCAGGGTAAATCCAAGTATCTCCCCCTAAAACATCAAGCAGACTGGGGCATTAGAGGATCACCCTTCAGAAAGCATCCCCAAATTGAATCCTCTCTACACTAATCCTGTTTATAATAGTACCAGCTCCATCAGCTCCTCAGACTGCTCCAGCCATCAATCCTGCTGGATGATTCTTCTAGAATCCCATTCCTCCAACAGCTACACATCTGACATATCCCAGATCAACGAGCTCATGGCCATTACTGGCTTTGGTTTTCACTCATGCAAAGGCAGAGGTTGGTACTGGATTTTTACTTACCTTAATCACTTAATTATCTTAATTTCTGTAAGACTCATCCCTACAATAGCCAAGCACCTTTGTAATAATGGAAGCTGTAGCACTGAAAGACAAAAAAGGTATTCTGCCCTTACAGGCATAACAGGGCCTGAGATGAATTTAGAGAATGGAAACAGCAGTAAAACAATACAACCTAGTAGTTCACATATGGGAGAGTACCTAGGATGTACTCTGGTGGGCCTAAAGTTTCTAGGTAAGAATATAATGTTATTCAGGTACAGCATGTTGCTGAAAGCTGAAATGTACATGATTTCTGGGTTGGTGCCTGCATCACACCTTTCACAGAAATATTTGGTGCAGTTGGAAATTGTTGCTATATCCCAGAGTAGCTGCTGTCACAGGCCATACAGGATCCTATGAAAGTACAAAGGAAAATCTTTGAAGCACTAGGAAACACTTTAGACTTGCAGTGCACAGCTTTAAATCCACCAGCAGCGTTGTGAGTATTTTCCCTTAGTGCTACTTCTTTGACTGAATGGTAAATCTCAGGCAGCAGCCCTCCAAACAACTCACGTGGTTTGGCACTGCACACACACGTAGCCAGGTACTACTCATACCCTCCTGTGTATTAAGTCAATGAGCAGGGAAGAAGAAAGGTGTATTTATTCTCTCTGTTTCAACAGCTACAGAGAATGCACAGCCCTTCAATGCTAATGCATCAGTGCTCATGTTTATTTAGTAACTCAGATTGTTTCTTGAAATTGTGCAATTCAGCCCATGGAAATTTCCTTGTTTGCATAATTCTGTCATGTAAATGTTTTTGGGGTTAAACTCAAAACAAAATGTTGCAGGATGATAATTTTAAAACTAAACAATCTCTTATGGTATTAGTAGGAGGGGGCATATTTTTATGCTTTTCTGGTTTTTTGGGTTTTTTTGGGGGGAGAGGTGGTTTAAGTTGACTTCCAGTAAGGCTCAGAGGTCATTTTGAGTTGAACAAATTGCATTCAAAAGTCATGCTCATCTGAGCATAAGCAACACAATTCCCAGAGTCTTAGACATAACAGCTAAAATGGTATTTAGTAGTTCTGGCTCATCAGCTCCCAGATTTCCTGGTCACTAGTTTAACACGTACTAGAAAAACCTGAATTAGCAACAATGAAATACAGAAGTTCTACCCTACAGCTTTTCCCTTTTCTGACCAGAGTTTCTCATATGTGCACAAAACTCCATCCTTAACCCCTGGACAGAGCTCTTTGCAGGCTGCTGCTCACCAGTAGAGAAAGCATTATCCTGATTTTCATGGCAAATCCAACTCATCTACTACTGTCATGCTTGTTGTGCCTCCTTTGGGCTTCTCAATTTTAGATTGTGGCATTAAGCTGCACACTCTCATTAACGGCAAATAACAGCAATCAGGCTTTGGTTTTATTTATTTTGTTAAATCAGAATAGTTTAGTGTTTTCCAACCAGGCCCATGAATCTGTAGCTGCCAATGATGTAAACAGGCCCACTGATGGTGGGTTAAAAATGAAAGAACAAGGAAATGTCAATGACATGTGCTTTTAAAACACTCTTTCCTTTTCAAATAATAGAAAATAGTTAATAGAAAAGAGTTATTTCTAAGTGGCGATTTTCATTAGTCAGTGGTACGTCACCAATGGCCTTTTCCAGGAAATGTGTAATCAGGGCACTCCCTCAACTCATACTGGATTTAAAAATAATAATAGTTATTTCATATGACTAACTTCCTTAGAAAGGAAATTTCCCTAAGAAAAATATCATTTTGTCTCTCTTAGTTTTTCACAGGTATAAGCAATCTTAGTGTCAGTGTGAAGATAGAAGTCACATCCCTTCACCTGCTTCAAAAAAGCTGACTGCCCATCCTCAAAAACGTTTAAACCAGACAGTTACGGTCACATTAGTCTAGCTAGGCAGAGCTGAATCTCTGACATGTGTAAAAGAGTCAAGGGAAATGCAAATGATTATGGTTTCGAGACTGCTGAACTGAAAAGACATTCTATAAAAAGGACAAATATTTTCGTTTTCAAATTCTAGTTCATGGATTTCAGAAAGTCTTTCAAAGTATTTCCAAGGAGGCTTTGAAAGATAATTGAAAAAGTAAACCTACTGTCAATACCCCTTGCTTAGTTAAACTCTGCTTGCAACCTGTCCAGGAAAAAAAATAAAAGAGAAACACTGGAAAAAATAAGATGCAAATTGCTAAAGACTATGAGGAGTTTGACTTTGCCTGTCTTATCTGTACCTTATGCTGTATTTTAATTCAGGTCTTCACTACCATGTTATCCATCTTTTAGTAAAGTAAGTTACACGAGGAGCCACATCTTTTTTCACCCTTTCCCTTCAAGTAACATTTGTTCAAATACCAAGAGACAAATTTACTGGAGAAAATTATTGCATCCTTCAGCAGTTAAGGAGTCAAACATTTTCATATACAGTCAGACTTGGTGATTGAAAATGCCTAAATAGGGATTGTGCAAGAGAGGAAATTCATGTCCCTAATTTTCTCTTTCAACCTCAGTGTTCTCCATGCCAATCCACTTTCTCATGGGAAGCAAATGCAGCTGGTGTAGGACAGCCTCTGTTGAAATTCCATGTTGAATTTCCATCACAGTGACTGCTTGGGCAACATACCAACCAGCACTGCTGCACACCTCATTCTCCCTCCCTCCAGATCCTCAGCAGATGAACCTATCTCAGCTCCCAGAGCTGCCTGGAAAGCTTTATTTTATTCTTAATTTAAAAACTCTCTCAACACAAACATATAGATATTTAGAGGAAGTAAAACACAGTTGAAGTGTTTACATTGCTTTCCTGTTAACATTTCTTGCTGCAATAGATTTGTGATTGTAAATTACACTGAGCTGAAAAAGGAAGCATTTCAAATGATCAGGACAAAATCCAGCTGTTAGGACCAGTTACAGTCCTGACAACCCACAACTCAGAAATGTAGAAGAATCTGAAGAATAGCTACCTGGAAATGATCTTTGGCTTTCCTATTCCTTCCAAAACTTTTCCAATACCAAACCTGCTGAGCTTTCACAAACACTGCATATATTTCATGCTGCACCATAAGAGAAGCAAACAGTTTAGCAAGGAGAAATGCCAGCAAATATTTGGTAGCAGACAAACATATAACAAAAGGAACTGTTCTGGAGCAGAGACATGTACCATACCCTAGCCTTCTGATTTCAAGCAGAAATACAGGCTACATGGAGGAACAGAGCTCAAGATAAGGCCCTGAAACATCATCTGCAAGAGTAAGGGTAGTAAGATGCATACAACATCACCTCTCCAGCCTTTCCTTTGTCCTCAAAGACCTTGCACTGGTCTTCCACAGCTATTCCTATGACAGAAGTAATTGCCTACAATTTATTTAAACTTCATCACAGCTAGTTTTTAGCTGATTAGAGAAATCCCTATTGACCCACTACTTCCAGAAATGAAATGTAAGATTTCCCCCTTCTGCCACACCAGCAAGAATGTCTACCAGGAATCTCTGAGCTTTCCACGTGGAAGCAGGAACAATACCCTTAGAATCAGTTGTGATTTTCATGTCCCTTTTCTACCTCATTTCCTTCCAGCACTCTTTTGATATCACGCCAAGAACAAGCAGTGTGTGCATTGAAAGCAATAAAAAAACCAGCACATATTAAGTGTCCTCCCACCCACATTTTACTGGAACTCACTATCATGAAGCTGAACAGTGATTGGAGTGGAACCTAATTAACAATGCAAACCTGTTACACACAAAACCCTGGTGAAACTGTTCTGTTTTATAAGCAATTCATCACTGTGCTCTCACTCAGACTTCCTCCTGGCATGGCCATAGCTGCCACCATTACAGGATGCCACCCGGATTTTATTTCTGAATAGATTAGAAGTAATTCTGTGTAGCTTTTGCTCAGAACAGAAAGGTGACAGAAATGAGTACCATGTTGTCTGGGGGGGGGGGAGATAAGATAATGGGAGCTCACAGTTAGTAAAGGAGGAACGACAACCCCACAGCTGTTTGAGGCTGTGTCAAGCACACAGAGAGAAGTGCACATCACCTTAGTCTAAGAAGCAGGCAGGCAGTATAGAAAGTCCAATGACATTTACTTAGGTGGAGATTAGCTGATATATTAGCAAGGACAAAAAGAAGAGCAACTCAGGCAAGCAGAATGTAGTCCATTGATTTTAATCATTTATTTAATGCTATCAAGAGGTGGTGACAACATAAAAGTTATGAGCCCGGGGTTTATGCACTTTGGGGTCCTTTGTACCTGACCTCTGAGCCATGTGAACCACTTTTTCTAGTTTTTCTTTACACAGGCCAAAAACTTGCTTCAAAAAATACAAACAGAACCTCAAATACTTTCACTGTCATGGAACTAACTCCGTCATATGCATTTTTAAGAAAAATTTCCCAAAAACTACAGCACTTATTATAAAATCATGCAGTGCTCTGCCAGTGATTTTAGTGTTTCAAAACTGCAAAGGAACTCAGTAAGCAATGGAGAGGGATAAGACCTCCTTGGAACAACAAGGCACATAACGCACACCAATTCTGGGGAGTCCTGCGAAGAATTAAAACAGCTTTAATTGCCAGCCAAATAGGAGGCAGGGAATAAAGGCTTTCTCTCCAGGGAGAAAAGAAAATTCTGATGCCACATTTGTATCAGTGCATGGCAGATCACTTTGTGGAACGAGGTGCTGTGGGCAGAATCATCCATCAAGTTTAGAGACAATGCAGTTGAGACAAAGAAAGGTAACATGAAACTCTCACTTGTTTGTTCCCCCTACCCCTCTGCCATCTAAAATTATATCCTCCGTATGCAGGTACCACGTATTTGGCAACCCCAGCAGTCTGATCAAAGCTCTTCACCCAGCCCAGCTGAGCTCACAGCTATGGGAATCCCTGGGCACAGACACCCACAAGCACTCGCCTTCCCTTCACAGACCATGACAGGGCAGAGCAGGGAAATGCTATGAGCTGGTTGGTGCCTATTGAAAACAGCTCGAGCTCTCTGACCATGCCCTCCCTCCATTGTGTCTTGACTGGGATGGAGCAAAGGTCTTTTTTTTCCTCTTATTTAACAGGAAACAGTTATCTCCAACACTTCCTCACAGATATTTTCATAACCCCACCAAGACATTCCTTACGGGCACTGACTTAAACTTAGAGGATATCCCAAATTTCTCCTTGCTACAACTGCACCAGCAGCAATGGCACCCAGTTTTGAGGACAGCCATGTGCCATTTCTGTGACTTCCACCCAGGGCACTTCCCCTGCCAGCCAGCACAGCAGGGCTTAAACCAGAGCTGACTGCTCCACGGAGGAAGGAAAACATTTAGCAAACATTCCCCAGCCTCATGCCCCTGTGCCTGTTGGTTAGAGGGGGCTGCAAAAGACAGATGACAGTGAAGCAAATAACAGGGGAAGGGGAAAGGAGGGGGAAAGGGAGACCTACAGGGAGGAAGGCTGGGGGGAAGGATATGGTCTACTATGGAGAATCCTGTCAGGATGCAATTTATTTTCATTCTGTGCAGGAGTATAATGGTGCACCGCCTGAGCTCTCTCAATAGCTGTTTTGAAGCGAACCAGGGCTGGTATGTCTTTAATTTATCATTTCATTATGAAACGGTTTCCCTTCCAAGAAGCCTTCAAGTCAGGAAGCTCTGTCTGCCCACACAGGAAATTCCTTTGCAGCAACTTCCCCAAAAAGGAAATTTCCCTCAGAAGTGAGCCCAGCTCATGCCTTTGAGCAGAGCTGTTTGAAGAGGCTGTGGCATGCGAGCCCCGCAAACAGCCCTGCCTGCTTACAGCAGCCAGCACTGGCATCTGCAGCTCTGCCCGCCAGCTCCCCTCTCCCCAGGGACAGCCAGGAGTGTTCTGAGGGCACAGGGCACTGCTTTTTTACTAGGAAAAAAAATCTCTTGAGAGAGGCACAGGACACACAGAGCTGCAAAAGAGCACAGGAAGAGGAGGGGGAACTGTAGAAAAGCTTTGCAAACTATTGTAATCTCCCACTTGAAAATCAAGGGGAAAATTTTACACCCTATCTTAGATCTCTTCCGATGGTATGTCGCAGACTGCACCCTGTCCCTTACATGTACCGTGGGTTTTATTTAACGAGCTCGAAAACAAAGGAGAAGGGAGGGGAGGATATACAGCGGGAAGGGGGAGAACCACATTTACAAAAATGAATCTCACAGACATCTTGTGAATCACTAAGTGGGAGAGAGCCAAGAACATCCAGGCCAGAGTGAATAACGACATACGGTATTTTATGAAGCACCTTAGAAAAGGGGATACAGATCAGAAGCACTACCAGTCTTCCAGCCAATTTTTAATTGACCATTTTAAATCACAAATAATACTGAATAACTTTTTTTAATACTACACACAGAAACCCAAACTGTTGTTTGGGGCAAGAGAGAAAGCAGAACTGAAATTCGTGTTACATTTACACGGATGTGAGACAGGGCCATAAAAAGGGGCACAGGTCAAACTGGATCTTGAACTGAACAACAGCAGAAAAATGAAAGCAATCCTTTGAGGGTGTATGGGAGGAACAAATGCCAGGGTAAGAGAATTGCATATGAGGGTGACTACAATCCACTGGAGGTTTATATGCTATGGAGAGAGACTCTCCACATTTTTCCCAGTTTCAACTTCAAAACTTGTTTTTCAGTCACTTGGAGCAAACCTGGTCCCTGAAGCCGAAGCTCCAGGAGGTGGCTGCCTGCCCTTCCCTCCCATTCCCCCCCTTACCAGATAGCTTTGCCCTGTTCCCTCGCCAGCTAATTTACATGACTTTTTTTTTCCTCTCTTGCTGCCCTTGGCATTACATTCACCGACCCAGTCAGCTGTTGTGTAAAAGAGACTTTTGTCAGAATTGCTTAAAGGCAAATCCCCCCACTTCACTTTTTTTTCTGTGGCCTCTAGCTGATGAGTTAGTTATCACCTAAAAGAGCCCTCTGGCGTAGCATATGCGTACTGAATATATATCTGCTTGGATGGCATCCACGCTACTGTCAAATCACTGGAGATGGTTATGACATGGGGAAAAATATAAAAATTACCATACTAGGAAAGATCCCCAACCCATCTACCCAAACATCTACAGCAGTTGATGTATAAGCAAAAAGTGAAAGGAACAAGGAAACATGAAGCAATCTCTACTGTAATATACATTACTTATCTTAGCCTCTAGTAATCTGTGTTTTAAGGAATTCATGAGCTGTGGTTGCATTCAGGCCTCTCTTTCCATACTGACCACGTGGCTTATCCATCTGCACAGGTTTATCTGGTTCCTTTTAGAGATCCATTCACACTTTCAGCCCTGCAAACATCTTCTTGCAATGATTTCTTTCATGTAGTGATGCATCCTCATTCTTGCTTCTTTTAGACATGTTGCCCAATGACTTATCTTGGATCTCTGGATTTGCTGTTCCTCAGGAACTGTGAATAATCATTTCCTGGTCACCTTCTCCACACCAAGTATGATTTCATAGCCACATTATTACTTTCTCCCTGCAAACCTATTCACTTACAAAACTACCTTTTCTTTCAACTGCAGGGTCCTATTGCTCCTCTCGTTTCCTAGGAATGGGAGGACTGGGGAAGTAGTCTGTTCTAAGTTCCCTAGCACACCAAAAATGACCATGTGGGTGAGACCACCACACCCACAGTGGGACAGAGTTTGAATAAATTAAGACACCTCCCTAGGAATTCATGAGCTTTAACAAGCCTGTGTCAGAACTTCAATTGCCTAACAATTTTGGTGCAAAATTGTGGAATCTATGCACAGTTGCTATACAAATTAGAGTCTGGTGACTGATTTTTGACAAGTATCTTTGCTTAATCTACAGTCAAGGGACATTCACAGGTATTACTGTAAAACCACAAGAAAAAGTCATGACCTACTCACATCAATAATTCTTTTCTGCTGAACAACCACAACATCCTTCTGAATAAGATTTCCTTGTACTGTGGTCCCATAAGAAAAACTGAGAAAAATTATCAAAATAAGAATAGTTTACTTTCATCCCCATTCTGAATGAAATTAACTAAATTAACGGAACAGTTAATTTAGTAGATGACCATAACTTCAAGTCGTAATGACATGCAGGGCATTTTATTCCTACTGAAAATGTCCCTGCTCTTCCAGTTGTCAGGATCTATTGAATGCAACTGTCATGATGCTCAAATTATTTAAAGCATGTGTAACTTATAGATGACCAAGAGACATGTTTTGTAAAGCAAATGATAATTTTACAGCCTTTCTGTTGTTGATGTTATACAGACTTATAAAACTGTGCAGTGAAAATGCTTCAGAGTGGGGCCAAGTCATTTCAGGATAAAATTATCAGTGTAAGCTACCTTTATTCACAATAGGTTAGAATACTCTGATTATTTCAGTTTCCAAACTGGTGCCAAGATTATTTGTGGATTAGACTTCATATTAGCACTCTTCAGGAAGTGGCTTATGGAGTGCATGCAGTAAGAAAGCATTGAAAACAGCTGACTGAGCCCCATCTACAATTTTAAGCCAACTTGGAGATTTCACACATATACTGCTGACTGTACACTTGAACCAGTAAAAACAGACTGAAAGACCCCTTCAAACCTAGGCCTCTAGACTCAAACACAGCCTAACCTCTTGTGTCTGCTTGTTGCTGCTGAGATGTGGGGAGGACAGCAATTCTGAGCCTGCTCAGAAACTCCTGTGACACAAAAGGCACCTTCCATCATCTTCTGCACCCATTTTTTGTTTCATCATAGGCAGTAATTTTACAACTTTGCCTGAAAGAAATGATTGTAACGCATTCTAGGTGTTAATTAGCTTCAAAAGGAAAAGTTACAGTCTCTCTGCATAAAAGCTAAGTACTCGAGCAAGCCTTCTTTCTACAGGATCTAAATCTGTACTTGCACATGGAGATACATGTGTCAGACTAAAAAAAAATAATCAAAACTTCAACTTAAAAATAAATTTTGATTGCTAACTCTTGTCTGAGTTCCAGTGGAGGTTTTGTGCACACATGTTCTCACTGCAAATGATGGAGGACTAGAAAGGCCATGCGTGAGAAGCTGTGTTCTGAGGGTTACTCTGGACTAGGTATATTCTCCCAGAACTCTCACAAGAAAAATCATAATCATGGAGAACTCACCATAACACTGCAGATCCAACCAATTTAAAAGACATCTGGATTTACTTCTGGGTGTTCTGTTGAACTGAATCAGCGCCAAACCTTGTGAGATTCAGCCATTGCTATTGCACACACTGATAATGGTGTGGCAGGAGGCCAGCAGCAAATACTGACTCCTTTAACAGCCCAGCTGCTTCAGCTCTGCCCATCACAAACCCAGCTCAGCTCGCTATCACTGATACCTTTACTGTCACTCCCAGTTCCTCGGCTTGTTTTCCATGCTGCATGATTTTAAAACTGAGAGGGGGTATAGAAAATGAAGATCTAGAATGTTTTTGCTCTTGCAGACATTGAGTACTATCCCTTGTTTCTACTTTGCTGAGCTGCAAGGCTTCAAACCCTGCACTAAACATTCTACTGCATGTGACCAGTTCACCACTACTCCACACCACACACTGCATCCCCGAGAACATAAAGTGGAAGTAGAGAATGACTCCTGTGAGTTGGTTATGCTCACTTTCAACAAGCAAAAAACCACCAAGCAAGCTGTACAGCAGTGATGAGGCAAGCCCATGTATTTAATAACAACATTTGTCACCACTGCGTATTAGTATTTAAAGAGCAGTAAAAGAAACCAAACCTCTAATAAAAAGAACAAGGTGCTTTGAACAATTACACACTCGGCAACTCAGTAATGACTACCCAGAGTAATGAAGCTGAAAGCCCAGAGGTAGTAAGACTACTAAGGAAGTTTCCAGGGACGCAAGATACAAAGAAGTAAAACACAGAAAAACAAAAAAAAATAAAAAAAGGGAACAAAGAAGTATTTTGTACAGAGGGTTTTTCTGACAAAACGCCTTCACTGAATCATGGAGAGGAAGCGAAAGCCAGCAAAAAAGTTAAAAATTGAAGGAGACAGGTTGCTTGGAAGAAATCAGAACAAAAGAGAGAGTAGGAAGGAGGAACTTATACACATAAAGGGAGATTTCCCCTACTAGGAAATACACAAGGACCCACTCAAGTGGCAGAACTGAAATGAGTAACTGGTTTGTGGACCAGCAGGAACTGGGGCTACTTCCTTCTGCACTACAGAGAAGGAGGAAGTAAAAAGGGAGAAATTCTCAGTATTGCACAAACCAAACAGGCACAGTCATTCTTTCATCTCTTCCCCCAAACACCGGCCAAGTAAGGAGAAGCACAGCGCAAGCTTACAAATTTACTCTCACACATACACACGTTCTAGATAAAACTGTGGGAATTGCTGGAGACAGTGAGACAACTCCTGTTCATTTCATCAAGTCCAGTAGGTCACTTTTCACACCTACGGAGCTGGCTCAACCCCAACATTTTCACCCAGGACTTGTGCAATTTTGTTCCTCAGGGTCAAGCCCTGGTCATGCTTTCTGAACCCTCCTCCTTTACCACCACCACTTCTGTTGCTGGTGTCCAGGGTGGCCAAACCCTGCGCTCTGGAGTCTGTACAGAGGGAGGGTATAAATATCACAGAATCTCTCTGCTGGCTTGAGTTGATAGAAACATTCTTTAAAGCTCAGCATCAAAGGATTCACTTTATAAGCTGCAATCCTTGGTTCTTGTGCCAGCAGTGAGTTCTCCCCATAATTAATTAATGCCGTATTAATTGTGCATGTTCCACGGGCCTGTTGAGGTGTGGCAAGGCCTGCACACACAGATCAACCTTTCTGCTGCAGCCAAGAGAGAGCCCAGGAGACGGGAGGTAAAAGCCCTCTGGGTGCCTACAGAGGAACACCGTGCAAAGCAAAGTGCTCAGGGGCTGTGGAGGGGCCCGTGCTGAGCCCTGCCATGTCATTCCAGCAAACAAGGAGCCAGAGGGGCACGGGGGAATCTGCCACCAGCTGCACCCTTGTGCAATCTGCTCGGCTCCGGGCCAGCCGTGAGCGTCGTCAGCAGCCAAGAGGAGAAGCCCATGGCAGCTGAGTGCCCTCACTCACGGGCAGGGTTTGGCCACAAGTCACAAGATCCTGTGAAATCGCTGGAAGGAGAAAGGGGGAGGAGGAAAAGGGGGATTATTCCACCTCATCTCTGTTGCGCCGATGCCCAGCTCTCTGCTGGCTGCCGGCACTGAGGACGTGGCAGCGTGGCCTTGCAGGGGCTTTGGCCATGCTTCAGCCAGTGCTGTACATCCAGCCCAGCACATCCACCCCACCACCCCCTGGCAAAGCCAGGGAGCGCTCAGGACAGGAACGAGTGGGAAAAGGGGATAACCCAGCCGCCAACAGCCCCAGTGACGACGCCCATCCTCAGCTGTGCCTCAGGATTTTGCTGGAGACTCCCATCCATCACAGCTGTGCCAGCCTGCACAGACCCTTCCCTGCTGCAGCACAGAAAGCGGGGACTGACTAAGGTCCAAGTGCTGGGCAAAATGATTTACAAAGCACTCATACTCTATAAAACTCTTAAGGCAGTGGACATGTATGTATTTTCAGCTGTAATCTGAATGACTGCTATAGTTAGCTTGAAATCTAACCTGCAAAGACATTTTCACATTAGCTCGTGCAGCAAATTTATTCACCTCCAAAAATTTTTGTGGGGGTAAATAATTCTTTGTTTCTCTGAAGGTACCGTGTGTTTGGTGTTTGCTTTTTAAAGAACAGAAAAAACAGGACTGGCAAGGGAAAATTTTAGCAGAAGTCCAAAGTGAAAGGCATGAAATTAAAAATACATGAAACAACTGTAAAAAGGGGGAAGATAGTGCAGAAAATTCAGAAGGTTTATAAACTAACTGCACAGAATTGTCTCAGCAAGTTACTTTTAAAAAAAAGGAATTTCAGTCTAACCATGCATTTGCTACGGCATATCCACAGCAAACGTGAAAGAAGTGCAGTTGAAGATCACGCTGCTTATTCTGAGATGACAAAGCACCTTAGCAAACTATACATTGAGAAGCTCTGAAATGCAGGCAAAAGCAAAAGCATAAAGAATTCTGCACAAAGCAGGTAATACTTTCCCTTCATGAGGGAGGCAAAATGCAATTTATGTTTACCATATAAAAAGGTGGCTTTTCTTCTTTTACAGTGTTGTGAGAAGGATGACCAGAAATAAACAGACATCTAAACTTTACAAAATTAAATCTATAAATGCAGATTAAAAACTTTACTTATCCGGAAAGTAAATGGGTGCCAAACCTAAGACTTTTATTGTACACTGTCCCTTTCTTTCAGTAGTTTGCAAAAAAAGCTAAACAGATCTCCCTACATTTTTTAAAAATAAAAAGGAAGCTATTTATAGCTGCATTTATTGGAGCTGTTTCCTTATCAGGAAGTACGTAGCTGGGAATTACTATCTGCCTGCATCGGAAATTCTTTCAGGGATACAAAAACCCAAAAAGGAAATTTCCCTTCAGAAATATTCTGGGGTGGTTTTTTTGCTGCTGGTGGGCATTTTAAAATAAAATGTCAGCGCTCTGACCAGCTCACAGCCCCTTTGGGATGTTTATTCTGCAAACAAGAAGCTTTAAGACACCTGAGGGAAACATGAAGAAAAAATGCTCCTAGAGAACTTGAAAAGGGAGAATGCTGAGAACATAGTATGAAAATAGCCATTTCTATCAGGATGCTGAGACAGTGCAAATTCACTACCAGTGCTAGAGGACATACCTTTGAAATCAGTGTGCTTCTAAAGTTCCCAGCCCCTCCTGACTGAACTTCTGTGGTGCAGTTCATATGTCCCCCCTGCACCCTCAGGGTAGGAGTGGTGCATAGTCCAAAAGACAGTGAAACTTACGACTGTTCCTTAGAGAGGGGATGGAAAAAGCCCGTACAGGGGTACCACACCCTCCTGCACCTCACAGCACCAGGTCAGGGCAGAGGCCATGCAGGACATGGGTAGAACAATGCTTTCCTGCAGGAGAGGTTCAGGTTCTCATAGCCCACAGGATCCAGTGGCACAAGCAGCTCCAGACTTGGGATAGTGAATCTCCAGCTACAAAAAGCCCCACAAGTAAGATCTCAGATTGGAAAACTTCCACTGTCTCCAAAGCAACCCCCATAACTGAGAAGTTTCCTTTATCCTTTCCTTTATCCTTCCTCTCCGTTGACTGCAGAACATCCCATACTGTGCCTGTGGACTCCAAAGGCAGGAAGAACATTTAGGCTAATCATTGGAGAGGTTAATGTAACTTTTACTTGTCATGGTATAATTTAACATTTTCATTTTATGGCCTGTATAATTGCCACAGAGCTACCTGATCACGCTGCCAGCGCAGAGCAGAGACTTTTTTTTTTTTCCAGAGGAATACAAAAGCATAGGGAGATCAAAACCAGACAGGCAGATGGAGTAAATAAAGCAGGGCGCTTCAGGCTATTCCCGGGGTATGACTTCTATGCATAAAAACTCATGGGGAAAGATTTGGAGTTAAGCAAGTTTCCTAATGCTTTGACTCTCAAAAGCCAATCACTGGTGATTGTTTATTAACTCACAGCATCACCAACCATACGCCTATTAAATATATCACTAACTCATAACTTCTTGAACAAGGATCACTGCTACATTAATAGGACCATGCTAGTCCTGCACAAAACATTTTACATGAGAAGTGAGCACATTCAAATTTATTCATCCCATAAAAGTGCACAAGCATTCCACAACGCTGGAATGCCTGATGCATTAAGAGCTCCACCCTCCCAAGAACCTCTGGAGAATGATACTGCAAAGAGGCTCTTGGCTGAGGTGTTGGGACTGGGCCTCCAAATCTGGATGGAATCATTTTACCAAAAATGTCTTCAACAAACTTAAGAATCATTTAGGCCTTCTGCTCCAGCAGTATAATGAGGAGTTCTAAAAATGGCATAAATCCCCATTTAATGGATATTTTACCAAGCTGTATTTGTTAAGCACCCGAAGGAGTGCCAGCACCAGAGAGGAAAGACATAAAAGTACAGCAGAAAGAAATCCAGCTTCTCATAAATTACATCAAATAATTCTTTTCTTTCTGTGTGTGTATACACATGACCTACCACATTAATTCCTGGGACCTCAAAGCTACAGCAGCTTTCTCCTTAGACACTGTATGTCCCTCTCAGTGCTGGACAGAGCTGTTCTCTCCCAAGAGGCAGCAGCTCATCTCTGTTAAAAGAACATGATGCTGTTTCTGCAGGGTTTTTTACCACACTTGTGTTTTGCTGCAAGGCTCTCACCACACAATGGTTTCTTATTGTGGATTTGTTAGTCATGGCTTACACGCAGTTTCTCTTCTGTGTTTTCTCTGCTTGTATGGCTGTTTATGAATGCTGCATTCTTTGCATTCATTTTATTTCTCACAAAAATAATTTTTTAAAAAAGAGCATGGGAGCATTTATAATACAAATGAAAAATCAAACAGACATTTGGGACGGAAAGAGAAAAGCAAGCTAATTTTAGGTACACTGATCCTGACAATGTCCCTTTAAGACAAAGCTAAAAATGCTTCAAACCCAGCAATACCATAAATGTCCTGCTGCTTCTGCTTCTTATTCCTCTCCACACTTTCCAGGGGAATTCCAAAAGGGATCAAGCTTGAATCCCATATTAAAGTGACATGGCTTCCTTTCCCCTCTGAATAAAGGTGAACGTGTATTTTGCAGATTTAAAACCCTACAGTGAAGCTCTCCAAAAGGGTAAAAGACTGGCTTAGCACCACTGGGACTCCCACCCACACTGCCAGCTTTCTGAAGCACAGGTCTCTCTGACCTCCCACATTAGGTCTGCTTTGCAAGTTCCCACTGAGGCAGGAAGGCTCTTACCCCTCCCCACGCTTCCACTGGGAACGGTCAGAGCAGGAAACTGCTGTTAACTCTGGGCAACATCCAGGCACACTGGGAAAAATAAACCACTTGATTCTAGAATCTCTCAAGGAGCAGAAAGCAGCTCACAGCAAGTGAGCTTCCTTTACGAGTTTTTTCACACTTTACCTGGACACTTCTGCCATAGCCACCAGGCAGCAGAAAGGAGTTAATAGATTTAGGGTTAAACTCACCAGCTGCTTGCAAAAGTGACAAGTGAAAGGGCCCTGTGTCACTCCAGTGCAAAGCCAGTAAGGGGGCTAGTTTCCTACAGGTGATGAATAAAAGCAGGATTTTCATGATCCAAAGGCCACAGTTTCCACAGTGGAATCAGTGATGGTGTTTCACTCTTCCCAGTGCAACACAGTCCATATAAAACATTAGCATCTATATTCACAGAATTCACAGAATCACAAGGTTGGAAGAGACCTTCAAGATCATCGAGTCCAACCCAGCCCTAACACCTCAATTAAACCTTGGCACCGAGTGCCACATCCAGGCTATTTTCAAACACATCCAGGGATGATGAGTCCACCACCTCCCCGGGCAGGCCATTCCAGAACTTTATCACTCTTTCTGTGAAAAACTTTTTCCTAATATCCAACCTGTATTTCCCTTGGTGCAGCTGGAGACTGTCCTTTGGTTCTGTCAGTGCTGCCTGGAGAAAGAGACCAACCCCACCTGACTACCATCCACCTTTCAGGGAGTTGTGGAGAGTGCTAAGGTCACCCCTGAGTCTCCTTTTCTCCAGGCTAAACACCCCCAGCTCCCTCAGTCGTTCCTCACAGGGTTTGTGTTCCCAGCCCCTCACCAGCCTCGTTGCCCCCTCTGGACACGCTCACGCATCTCAATGTCCTCCCCAGCCACAGCACAAGAGTGACTCAGACTGGGCTTCCCACCCATCCAAGTTCCCTGTTTGGATGATCTCTTTGAGGCCGGCCTGAGATGCACAGTCAGAAACCCCTGGGATGCAGGGTGAAGCAGATGAGTTCAATTCAGGGGAGCACCAGAGGGTGCCTGTGGAACAGCCTCCCTTAGGCTAGAGGCACCATCAGTGCCTCCCCAGCTCATGCTTTGCATCCCGTTTGCCCAACAACTGCACACAGCTCGGAGTTCTGAAGGAGCTTTGCTGGGGTTAACCAAAGTAATGGGTACTGAGGCTGACAGGAGGGCTGGCTGGGATTTCCACACTCCAGTCAGCCTGCCAGTAGATTATTAACAGTTATAAACTGAAAGACCAGGAGGCCCTGCTGGATGGACCCTCTCTGAACAGCTCACAATAAAATGTGCAAGAATAGCCTATGGCAGAGTAACATCAAGATTAAATACTGCAATAAGGTGTTAGCAAGCAGTGCCACTGCCAGGCCTAATTTTTGTCATGGGGTTGGCATTGGTTCCATGTGAGGTGAAAAGCAGATTAGGAGAAAAGGCAAGGGCAGTGAGAGGGAAGAACAAGGCTTATGTGGCCATAATGTCAGAGAAGAGCAAAGAGAGGTCGAGGAGAAGCCAATAATTTGAGAAAGAGGCCAGCCCGGGTCCCACGAAAATCAGTGGGAATTTAACCACTCATTTCAGCAGGACCAGGATTAGTCTCAGCCACTAATTTGACATTCTGGCCACCTCTCCCAGTCCCTTTGTCATATGAAGCTTTTATTTTATTTTCCCTGTATGTGCGTCAGTCAGTTTTGTTCCACAAAGATCCTTCCAAAGCAAATATTTTCATTGCTTGCTGCTCTAAATGTGGCTTAGGGTAAAGGGCTTTTTTTCCCATCTCACTGCATACTTTCAGTTCAGTGCATTGAATATTCTAGTAACTAAACAACAATATGCTTAATGCTTCAAAGTGGCTTTCCAGCTGCTAGCCAAAACTGTAGAATAATTAACAGGTGCCAAAGGATTAATAAAAGGAGTAGCATAATTAATAGACACTATACAGTAAAAAATGAATCCCTGGCAATCCTGAGTGTTGTTGTTTCCTCCACCTTCTCTTAATTGTTTCCTGCATTCCTTTAATAAGAAAAAAAAAAAGAAAACTAGTGCCCTTAAAACACAAATGATACATATAAGCAACAATGCATGATCTGAAGAAAGAAACTGGCAACAAACTGCCTTCAGGTCTAATAAATGCCTTAGTTTAAAGAAACTGCCCAACTACCTGTCCTACCCTACTACTCATGTCCACACAGAACTTTATTGCACTGTATGGTACAGCTAAGGTCACAAAGATGCCAAACCAATACAGAAGCACTGGACTAGTTCCCACCAAATCAAAGTATCAAATAATAATACAAACAGCCATGCAGAAAGATTCCTATGAAACACTCACTAAAAACTTAAATGCCTTTAATATAATCTTTGCAGAAAACTAAACAAATTTCCTTTCTGTCCTTAATGAGGGAAGTAGAGCAGACCATAATAACACAGGACAGAGAGATACTAAAATAAAAAATGCAATCTCACTAGGTGTATGTGACCAGGACTGCAGTCTATGAAGTTTATCCAAATCAGCTGTGACCTGGAACTTACCACACACTGGAAAACCAAAGACCAGAACCCAAGCCTACACTGGAAACAAAAAGCACTCAGATGATTTTACAAATAAGTCTTTAGCTTTCTCTACCACCACAACACCCCAAAAGTGAGTGGAGTCAAGATAACACTGCAGTCCCAGAGTACAAGTTCTCCCCTATGAGGTGATGCATGTACTGTGACATCGCAAGTGTATCACTGCACTCTGAACATCACTGCAAACTGTTGGGGGTTCAGAAAAAAGGCAACAGCAAGAAAAATTAGTTGTTGCCAAAAAGGATTGCTTTGTGTGCACAGAAAAGTGTATGCAGAGTGTCTTACTATGACAATGGGCTGCAGACATGTGAAGGATGCCAACATTAAGGAGACAAGCGTAATTAGTTCAGAGGAACAAATGAACTTGTTTTCATGTTTCTATCAAGAGAAAACTCTGAAATCTTTGCCCATGAGATCACTCTCCCTAAACAAACACACACATGTTCCCAAGAGAAGATGCCCTTCAGAGATAAAAATCAAACTGTACAAATCAACATAAGCATGCAAGGGGGAATGATGTTGCACAGGACCAGAGCACGCAACAAATCCTTTCTCAGCACTGGGATTTCTCGTGTCTCTCTTTCTGAAGAAGTTTTATATTGAAGGAAACAAAAGAAAACCATCAAGCCTGTAGCACACATTTACAGTTGCTGTTTTACCAGGCAAACCACTTTATTTTAATCTTGTGTATTACAAAAAAAGGGAAAAGCTGTTTTCTCCATAATTCAGAGCATATTAATAGACACAGAAAAGGGTTCTCATATGCATCTCTTACATGCTGCACCCTCTATCCAGCTCCAAGAGCTGTTTATTACAAGGTGCTGGCCATAACATAAGTAGCTAATAACATCTTACCAGCTTAAATAAAGAATAAAATGAAATTTAAAAAAACACAGACCCCCACCACAAAACTCCACTAACTTTCTTGTGTCAAAACGGAGTGTTTCCCCAGAGATAAGGGGCATGTAAATAGTTCAAGAGGGCTTCCACCTATTTCTACATTTTTCATTATCACAATAGCTGGTTTTGTATTATTTTTCAAAACATTTAAGAGTCTTTGCACTCAGAGGGTTTTTTCATTTTACAGTGGGGGATCTAAAACAAGGTGTCCAAGGTCCCAGAGGGCACCAAGGGCAGCACTTTGTGTGTGAGCTGAACTTGCTTCTCTTCGATCCTCAGTAAAAAATATCCACTTTCCAAACACTCCTATCTGACATTAGTGTAGTCTAGTAGATATCATATATGCTGCAAAGAGATCATATATGTCTGCATGGTAGACACACGAGGGACAAACAGCAACTGTTTTCTGACTACATACCTGAAGTGTAGGAAAGGATATTCCCCAGCTCCCCACTGATATTTCGTTAACAATGCCCCCAGTACTCTGTTCCTAGTGGATGTTAGGCAGACAAGTATGTTTAAAAGTATGGGTCAAAAGTCCCTTACAGAGAAGTGCAGCACCAGAGAAAGGTATGTTTTATCCAGAAATGATTCTTACTACCCCAGAGATTTAAAGTTAAGACTGATTACACTGCATTTCTAGCCAACAGGCTAGCTGGGGAGAAAGCAGCTAAGTAGAACATGAAAGGCTGTGTGAGAAGGGGAAGGTGCCTTCACATCACCCCCAGGAAAAGGTGTTTGTCTGTATCATTTCAGTTCTGTTGACCAAAGAGAAGGAAGCTTGTAGCAACGAGAGGTCCACATTCCACCCTTCCAAATTGTACTTCTTTTTCCAGTCTCTGGATGAAATCAGTGCAGCCCACCTGAGGCTCACTTGCTTACTAGGCAGTGAGAAATAATTTATCACACCAAAGGAAATTGCTTCACTTATTGTTCTGATACTTTTGCTAGGTGCTCTCAGAGTGATCTGGAACAACAGAAACAGTGAAATTTCTTATCAGAAGGCATAAAACTGCCTGAATCCAGAGAGTGCTCTACATGCTCCATGTGAAACATTTGTCTCTAGGTGTCTCTTTGGGTCACCTGCACCTATGGCACAGGTAGATGAAGATGTGTGGGGTTGGGACTGAACCCTGCCCTGGTGTTGTTGAACACCATCAGAATGTCATGGAAACAGGAGGAGTGCAGGCCTGACAACCTATTGGCTCTGTGTGTGTGTGAGTGGAGGAATTTACCACATCTCCCTGTTCTACTGCAATGAGGGAGGGCTGAAAGAAGTTGTTATGCTCCACATAAACAAAAACAACTGTAGGGATGGAACCTAACAAAATCTCAGACCTAGAAAATCCTCAGACTTTGTAAATCTAAACCCAACCTTTACACACAGTCTGAACTAGAAATTAGTTACTTTGCCTGACTTCTGAGGCAGTTTGGATTTAAGATCAAAGCTGTACCTCAGACACATCTCTAAAAATAAACAAATAAGCAAAAAATAAATGAGAGGAGTCCATGCAGGAACTGAAAAACCCTATATTAATACCTCTTAAAACCTCATGACACGAAATCCAAAAGGAACTGAGTTATTTCTATACACAGTATTAGCAAGACTACTGGAATCTCATCTTCACTTCTGTTGTCTTCACTTTAAGAAGGATGTCTGAAGTGGCAGTCGGTTCACAGAGGTGATATAAACAGAATTTGAAATCTGAAAGCTTAACAGGAAGACTGATAGCCTTAAGAACCTCTTTTCCTCTCCAGTTCAGCCAAGAAAAGGTTAAGAAGTGACAATCTAAAAGCACCTATATCAGGAGGAGTCTTTCGACAATATTTAGCAGGAAAGGCGATAATGAGATCTAATAGTTGGAAACTGAAGCTGACTAATTCAAACTATAAATAGGACACTTAAAAAAAAGCAAATAAGGAGATAATTAAGCATTAAAAGAACATCTAGAGACCTTATATCCTCCTCATCACTTAAGTTTTTTACATGAAGAGCAGAAATCTTTCTGCACGTGTTGTAGCTCAGTTACTGGACCTAAATACAGCAGTTACTGCATGAAGTTTTGAAACCTAAGATATACCAGAGATTGTTTTAGAAATTCACAATGGCTGCTCCTGGCCTAGCTATGAAGCTATGTACTTAGAGAGTGGTTTCAACAGTGTTTGGGTGGTCTGTTGATTGACAACAATGTTTTGTGTCAATACTGACTGCACACTGAGCTACAAAATACTACACTGCCATTGACTACAATTAGTAAGGCTATGTAAATGGGTTCATGTTGTTTATGACCTCAGACACTAACTTTATGGAAGGCTATTTCACAGATATTTCATGATTAATCATCTGTGCTTTTACACTGCAACAAGTCAGACTGGTGTGGAAATACTAAAGGGAAAGAAGCCTTGCAAGTTTAAAAATGTGCCAACCAAAAGAATAGAAAAACCAAAACAAGAGTCAAGGTGAAAGGTTGGATCACATTCTAAAAATACTGCAAGTCTTCACCGAGAGGAAGCTTTATAAATCCAACACTATCCAGCATGCTGGCTGGATGGGAAGGAAGCAGGTACAGCATGTACCACCACTTTCAGCATCAAGAGTCTCTGCCTCCCTGCCTTATGCATCTGCCAGACACAGTGGGGAGTGCAGTAATAACTGGAAACCCAGCTGTGATCCTGGCTGCGGAGCGGACAGACAGTGGCTCCCACAGCAGAAGTAAACACTACCAACTACTGCAACGAGGAAAAAACCCACAAGATCTGGGGATGAACAGCACCAGTATGGAAAAGAACTGCTGGAGAAAAACTGCTTCTGTGGTGGGTTTTTTAGTGCCTACTTTGGGCAAAGCATAGAAATGCCCTGTAAGTGTGGCAGCCAAGTTCTCCTTGGGCCAGGGGAACAGCTGAGCAGCCACACACACGTGCAGCCAGGCCTGGGAGCTCACGGATGCTCAGGCAGGGACCAGCACAGTCAGAAACACTTCAGCAGCAGCTCCCATTGCCACCAGGAAGCACAGAAAACTGGGCCACACAGGACATGTGAGACACAGCATGGGAGTGAGTGACTGTGGGGCAGAGTAACGCAGTGGCCAGCAAGGGAGTGAGCACAGGACTACAGAAATGCTTTAAACACAGTTTGCATCAGAAAAGGAGTGTGTGTGGAAGACAGCTGAGGACAGGAATGACAGTGTCTTGTGACAAACATGGACTTCCCCCTCTTCCCCCCTAAAATCCCAAACCCATTTGTCAGAGGGCAAAGCACAAAGTTTTGTTTGCTCCTGGCCCTCTTGTTCATTGTTGCTTAAGTACCCCAGGAATGTAATACCTGACAAAAGTTTACTTAAAACATCTTTATTTCCAGCAGAACTGCTTCCCCTCCAAAAAGGAAAATTCCACTCTTCTTGTCCCCATCCTAATTCACCTCTCACTGGCCAACAGTCCTTGGCCTTTCCTATTTGTCAAACATTAAATCATCTCAGCAAGGAAGTACCTGGCTCTGATCTTGCCCTCAGCTCCAGTTTTTGCTCCAATGTCAGTGATATGTCCCTCCTCCTTTGGAGCATCCTTTTGTGCACAGCTAAGCTCACTCCTCCTTTCCCCCTGCCTCTGGCAGCAATCATGCTCTACACTACAGAGCCTGGGCATCACAAGTATTTGAGACCCCTCAGAACCTGAAAATAGCCACAGCACAAAACCATTCCACTTGCCACAGCTGGTGAAACTCTGACCTTGCGTTGCAATTCCAATAAAGTGGAAGGAAACACAGCACTTCCCGTCAAAACAAACCCTCCATATTTGTGCCTGTCACAAAAAAGAGGCCAAATGCTTGACAAGGAGTGCAGGAGATGGGAGGGCAGATTCAGCGTACTGTATTTAAGAGCAGTTTTCTTCAGTTAAAAACAACAGCCAGGAAAACCAAACCAGCTAGAGCTTATTAAAACAACAACAACAAAAAAAGTTTAAAGCCAGGGACTTCCCTGCTCTCTTCCATAAAACCAGAAGCAGCTCCTCACCCCGCCCCACCCCCTCCTCAATCCAAGAAGTTAAGCAGCCTGGTGCTGACACTCACGCAGGTGTGCTGGCAGTCTGATGGTGTCTTCCTCCATCCTGATCGCTTGAGGCATTGGGACATGTAGTGGTGACGAAGAGTAATTTGGTACCGGGCTCACTGGAGGTGTGTACGAAATTCTTTCCTGCTGTTAAAAGAAAGCGGGGTGGGGGGGAGGGAGAGAAAGAGAGAGGACAACGTGAACTTTGGAACAGAGGTATGAAACCACGGCAGAGGAGGTGGATGTGGGTGGAAGGAAGGAAGTGTGTGCCTGGAGATGTGCACTAGTGATGCACCAGCTGCCCGGGGAGCCCCAGAGCACACACAGAACACTGGAGGCCAGCACTGCCCAGTGCTGAGGAGGGGCCGAGCACCTTTTAGGGTGGCAGGATTACTTTTCAAGAGAGCCATGAAGTTTCCAAGGGCCTTCTCAGAAATTTGCCAAGGGAGGAAAGGGGAAGTGACATGCAAGTGGGGAGACTCCTAGGGCTTTATGTCAGTGAAAATCTGACAGCAAGTCCATGATATATGCATGAGTACCACTGAAGTGCCAAAGCCACTTAATCTTACATTAACAAATCAGTCATGATCTGAACAAGCAAAGTGTTTAGCACTATACCCCTTCCTACCATTTTAAAGACATTAATCAGTAACTTTTGTCATTGCTGCAGAAAAACACATCACCAAGGACTACTCTATTTACCATCAAGTAACGTAGTACTCTTGGTTTTGCTAAACCAGTTACTATTACCTTCTTTGAAGTAGTTTAACTTGCAACCAAGTACAGTCAAACAGAGTTAAAGAGCAACTTGTGAATGTTGTATTAGTTTCATAACTGTCACAATTAGGTTCTTAGGAAAATGCCAGACGAGAAATCTAAGACTGAAACTTCATGTTATCTGAAGGGAAAATTCTTCCATATTCTAAGCCTCCAATCACATACTCCAATCATAGTACAAAATATACCCTTTGTAAATAAACATAGCCACAATTTTACAAAAAACATAAAAGACTATTATTATATGCTTCCTGGAAGGTAATGCATGTTATTCTCCAGAATGCTGACACGCCAGTGCAAGTATGGATTTACATCCCTGCACATACAGAAGCAGAAGGAGGTACTGCAATTTCTGAGCATTTGCAGGACAGTACGAGTGCAGCCTCTCACCCTGACCTTGATCTCCGGCAAACGGAAAAGACAGATTTGGTGCTGGACCAAGAGAAGGTAATTGCTTCCATGACAAACCACAGCATTATCGCAGCCATGAGACAGGAAAATAGACTGAGGCTGATAGAGGCACCTGCAAAGTGTAATGTAAACACCCTTGCCATGAAAGGGAAGGGGAGGTTTGCAAAAACTCTGCATGCAGATTAGGTGACATCCAAAAATAAAGGAACTCCTAGAAAGACTTGCAGGCACCACTTCAAACCAAGCCCAGTTCATTCTTTTTCAAGGTGCTGTTTGTTGCTCAGGAGCTCAGGTAGAACCAGAAGTTTGCCCTCAATATCAGGAGTCCCACCACAACACCCTATAACCACATGGCAGAGAAGACTGACAGCATGTGGAGAACACACTGTTCTAGTTTAGACAGAGTGAGAAGACAGGCCTGTTTCACTGCACCATCACTTTGTTATTTCTGCAAGTATGGCCCCTGTGTCTGTCAGCTCAGTACTTTTTAAAGAGAAATTGTTCAATCTTATGATCCTGTCTTCCACAAACTCAGTTTCTTTCTACTCATTACTGGCCATGCAACAGCAACCCATTAGCTACCATGAATTCAGTTTTGTGCAGTTACCAAACAGGGATGCTCATTGTGATGCAATGAAAGACACACCTGTGGAGCTACAAGGCACTATTTGATTTTTGAGCTTCCCCAACTCACTCCCTGACCCAAACCAGCTGATTTTGTGCATCCTGGCTCTCCTGCCACACCTCTGCCCCTGGTGCACAGCACCCCTGGAGGGGAGGGAGACCAGGCACTTCCCAGCATTTCCTGCTGCCATCCACAGCGCAGATAATCGAACCACACTGCAGCCGCTCACTTTGTTCATGGAGATATTTATAAAAAGAGGAAAACTTCTGAAACACAGACACACAGATGCTGCCTCTGTTAATGGGCACTGGAGGATAGGTGGGAGAACCAAAGTCCTTTTCCTCTCTCCTGAAGAATGCAGGATACAGTCCAAGCTCAGGTCACATTGCATGCTCACTGAATCACCACAGCAAAGACAAAGTGGCTTCAAAGGGTCTCTTCACTACCCAAGAGCAGGTGGAAAATGAAATTAAATCCAGAACCCATCCATTTCCCTCAAGACCCAGGAGGTGCTGCATCAAACTAAGGCATTATGCTTCCAGTATGTGCTGCCTTTACTGATCAATCTCCTAAAGGCATACCATGACTTGATTTATACCATGGCAGTTTCATTGAGATTTACTGTTTTAAACAAATGCATTTGATTCATTGTTTCCTAGTATTCATAAGGACAGGACAGCCAAAACCAAACAAGATATGGAACTGCGGTTACTTTTCCCACACATCTTGGATATCCACAGTACTGTGTGAATTACTGTTGGCAGAAGGCATTTTACAAGGCATGAAGTGGAGTTAGCTATCCAATTCCTATTAGTGCCTTTGAAATGCCCTCTCTTGCTAATCCTGCATTTTTCTGTCAGCACCTTTAGCCTAAATATCAAAGCAATTTACAGGCATTAGGTAAGTCTTTCTTTTTATTAGACACACAGATAACCTGAGTTACAGCAAGAGCACAGCTCAAACGAGCTAAGTAATTTCAGAGTTAAGCTGTCTTGAAAAAGGACAGCATGTGCCTCTCAAGGGCAATACATTTAACAATTGCATGCTGAAAGAGCTGCCCTTTAACTGTCCTGGACGGATTTCCAAAAGGTGTGGAATGGTAATGGCACAGGGAGGTCAAGACACTGGGCTTGTGGAAAAAAATTAGCTTAATCCCTGTTTGCAGCATGGGGCAGTAATGCGGCTGGCAGCAGAACTGCAAGCACCAGTCTAGTTCTGCAACCTGCCCCTGCTCTGTGCTCAGCCTGCACAGTCAATGCACAAGGTCACATGTGCTCCTCCAGGCTTTCTGAGGCTTTCCAGAGTCACGTTTCCAGCAGGTACCTTTTGAGCTCACACCACTGAGAGCAGCCTGCATTAAACTTCACAACTCCAGGACTGCCCAGTGCTTCTCTCTGCGGAATCCGCCAAACAAAAACATGGCTGGTGTCTCATGCTTCTAAGGTTATGCAACCAGATACTCTGCCACTAGGAATTTTTCTGAAAGCATTTCCTAACTAGTCAAGTTTAATATTTCCCTTTGTATTAAGGCCAAGAGTGGTAGGCTTGTTCAAGCCACAGCTTGGGAGGAAGGATAGGTAGTGCTGGTAGAACCTGCATGAACCTTGCGTGTTCTTGAGCAAACAGCTTTGCTGAAGCTTAATGTACTGGTAAAAGAAACTAAATCAATACACATTTGATGTGGTCCTGTGAGATTTTTGGTGATGAGTGCTAAGAAAGAGCTTGGTACTACCACATTCCTTATTCACCACCTGCCAGGGGACTCTATAAACATCTAAACCTACAAGGGACCAAATGCTCAGCCCCAAACAATTACCAGCTAAGAAATTTCAAAATAGCAACTCCTGAGCCTTTTGCCAGTAGCCACAAAGAGGTGACTAAAATAGATGGCATATTGCTTGCTGTCATCATTTTTGATCAGTTTCTTCAGCTCACAGGGAGTCAAGAAAGTTTCACCATGAAATTTCATGTTGCTTACAGTACTTGAAGAGCTACACGGAGTCAGTTTTTATGCAAGGCCCTCCCTGGGGTTTACTCTGGTGGCTGGTGCTCCAAGAGGGCCATCTGGACAAGCAGCCAGGTCTGCTGAGAGTAGGACATGCTTTCACCTGCCCATCTGAGCAGAGACAGGCTGAACCACATGGCTAAAAATCAAGAGAATCTATGGGTTCTTTCTCTTTACTAAATATTCAGCTGCTGAGAATACCATAGATAAAGCTATCCTGTCTAAATCAAAAGCTATACTGACCGTGACTCTGTAGTAGGCTCACTGGATTCCCAAAGCCATCAAAGCACACACTAATTTCAGTTTGAAGAATCGGGGTACATCCTTTACTGACAAAATCTACCTGAACAGAATTTTCTCTGTCAGGAACACAAATAATTTATATTGCTAAAATTAAAATATTAATAAAAAAAATCCAAGTATCAAAATTAAATTTAAAAGAAGTCTAACAGTTGAGGATGAGGGAGGCTGCAAATAAAAATAACTTCAGGCTTTTGATATAATTGCACCCTTCTAAACTCCAAAGCAACAGCCTTGCAATCTGATAGTCCTTTTGTCCCTTTACTAAGTTCACTCATATGGCAGGCACAAATAATATCCATGTTTTTGTAGAAATTAAGATAAAATATGTAAGAAAGTCTGCTAAGCAAGCTCTTATGTTGTTCCAATGACATGATTATTTCAGTAGCTGGATATGTAGCATAGTAAAACTGCATTTTTAATTGATAAAGCAAAGAAATGCAATGACTGTGCAGCAGTTTTCAGGAAACCAAAACAGGCAATGTGGTCTGCAAATACCTTGTGCTAGACAGAAAAGTCAGCTGACCTTAATCACTGAATAAAAGCTTTCTCCTATAGTGCACATAATGATACCACATAGGGAGAAAGGAATTGAGAGTGAAAGCTGACACACATTTGTCTCCCAGGGTGCTGGTGTACCTGTGCCATGAAATGAAAAGACAGGCCAAGGGCCCAGGAGCCAGGGGGAGCCTGTGAGGGTCTGCTTTTCCTGCCATGGATCCTCATAGGAGTAGGTGGCTCAAGCATAGCAGAGGAAGGGGCCTTAGAGACAAGGGTGGTTGGGGGAAAATGATGTGTTTGCAGGAAAAATTCAGAAGGCCTTGAACATCTGGGCACCCAGCAGGACAATGACAGCAAACCAGCCACAGAGCAGCAGAGGGAAAAACAGCCAGAGATTCAAGTAAATCAATCCTTAGGGAAGCAAATGAGGAGAAGAGGAAAGGGAAGGAATACAGATGCACTGTTCACCAGTGGTTTGTATGCAATACCACAGCTGGATATGAAAGTCCAGAAGACCACTGTGAGATGAGTTACATGGTCTGACATAGGGAGCAGGAAGGAATCAGAGCCTCCAATGGACTGAATAGCACATTTGGGGACTTTGGTCAATGTTATAGTTTGCATACTCCAACTTCTGCCAGGGACAAAGGCTCAGACCCCAAAAAAGCCAACTAGAGCTCTGCAGTAACAGGGTATGAATTCAACTCTCCACTTCCCTCCCCTCCCCCAGCTGCTGTCGTCTTCTTAATTTCCATGGCAGACATCTCCTAATTTTTGATCCCATTAATACAGCAATTCACGTCAAATCTATAGCAGCATAATCAGCACACCATCAGTAATTAGAGAAATTAAAACAAACACAGCTCTCTGGAATGGACCTTATGCAGAGCAGCACTGGGAAAGATTAACATCTCGTTTCCTGGGCAGAAAGCAGAGATTGTCAGTAACCTCAGCAATTTTGTGAAGTTCAGTTCCTCCCTGACTCCTCCTTCCAGCCCATCCTCCCTGCACAGGGGCAGGTGATGGCTCTCCTCTCATGCCTCAATCCTTACTCAAGCAAATAGAAAACAAACACATTGGTGCAATGGTTCATCACAAAGGGAAGGGGAAAAAGAGACCATGGGGAAGTTTATGCTTCTCCCATAGTGATTACAGCCACTGTCCTAATTAAATTAAAATCGTACAGACAGCAATACCAATGCACTTGAGTGCTATGAAAAGGCAGCTTGAGGAGGTCAATGCTGTCACTGAAAATGCCATGATACAGCTGCATTGGTGTACAAGCACTAGAAAATATTTCAAATTAGCAAGTATCAAAGCAGCAAAAAACTAGCCAACCACACACTTAGAAAGTATTTTTTTGCTTCTAATATGGGGGAATAGAGAATAGAACAGGCTATGTGAAGATAGTATCAAGTAAAACTAAAAGATAAAACTAAGGCAAAAAACTCAGTACAGTTCATCAAAAGATCAGTCATTTATATGTATAATAAAGAATTTTATCTGTAGATATCCCAGCTAGGCAAGATTCTGGTTCAGAATTTGGAAGCAGAATCATGATAGTCCAAACAGGGGTGAAGCCTTATCTATCCACCCACCCTTCTACAGCAAGGCTCCAAGAAAAGGCAGCAAAGCTGGGACTTGGCACCCCCTGACCTACTACTTCAAGGCAGAAGTCAACCATGGATTCAACGCCTGACATTAAGAAACTATCTGCCCCCAGCCCTTTTCAACATGCAACTCCAAAATTTGCATCCTGGGGTTGTCACTGCAATGCTCCTCTGAAGAACTCGCTACTGACCTGTGTTTAAGCAGGGCATGGAAAAAGCTGGGCCACTACTGTAACCCATAGGGTCCCTCTGGCATCTATACCATGATTTGTTGGTACACTCACTCCACACAAAGCACCACAGAAAGCTCAAGAGAGACAGTTAATTGTATAGCTAGGGAAAAAAAAAATCCCACATGAGGCTTTGAAGTACTGTGGCCAGTGAGTAAGCAGCAGGGAAGCAAGGAAGGCAACAGCAAAGAACTTTCCAGGCTTAGCTGCACGTCAGAGATATTTCACTGCACTTTTGGTGTTCTCTTTTCTGAAACAGGCAGGGCTGGGAAGCCTCGTCTCTGTAACATACGGTGGTTGTACAACCCTGCCTGTGTGCGTGGGAATTAACACCCTGAACACTCTTACTGCAGTCATGTGCTCATTTCAGGGCAAGGCTCCTGGAGGCCATGAAACTGAGATGGGAAGACTAAGGGGAAACATGGTGTAAAGGGAGCTGCCCTCTCATGAGTTGTGGGAAAGCTCCTCTTCTGCATCTCAGGGCTGGCATGGCACAAGTGTTTTCACTTGGTTGCATTACTGAGCTGTCAAAGTTGCAATGTTACTGTGCATTCAAACACACATCCAAGGACAATCATCATTTCTGATCTTCCTGCCATGGCTGAGCATTGCCTTCTGAACGTTCCTACTGAAACTACAGTTACTGTGAACAGAGTCCTCCACAAAAGAGGATATTAAATATTTACATAGCACAAATCACAGGTCAGAACTGTCACACAGATGAGGTCAACTCATTCACTGTCCTAGGGTATCTAATTGCCCATCAGTTAAGTAGTGAAAAAACATGGGAGAGTAATTCACGTAGAAGTCAAGGCTTCTTTTAATCCTCAGTCACTGATGGAAACAGAATTCCTGTAGAGCTGCAACATCCTGAAATACACATTTTAAAAACACCACTTACAAATATAAGAAATTGCCCTTCTTGGTCCCAATATACAGCTGGATCCTGCTCCCATCTGTACCAGCAAAATTCTTCAGTGAATTTTATTTATTTATTTTTAAACAATGTTTCTGGTCCAGATTTACACTGGTGGAAGTAAAATCCACATATGGGCCTCAGTCTTTCTCTTCTCCTGTAACTTAAACTTACTTATACTGGCATACACAGCACCCCTGAATTTCCACCACAGCATTTCTCCACACTTCAGGCTTCTAGCAGACTTTTCATGAAGAAGGACATGCCAAAGGCCCAGAGAAACCTGGGAGTGCCATGCCAAGGTCTAATGCTGCACCTTACAGTTTGTAATCCTAAAGATTCAAGTAGTGCCACAGTAACTCAGCACACACAGCATGGCAGGGAAGTGTGCCACATCCCCTTGTTCCAAAACACCTCTAAGTAGGTAAAAACTATTTTCCAGAGAGAATCTAGGCCAGTCTGGGAATAGGACAGCTATAATAAGGGCTGCTGGTGACAAAATGGGCAGATCTACTTGAGTAAAACTAAACAGAATCCTCAACAAGAGAAGATAGCCAAATAAAATACCCATTCTCAAAGACTGTCTTTGTAAGCTAGTCCAGAAACAAGGGATCATGGATCACTGCCACTATAAAATATCACAAAGATTCAGATTATTCAACTCCCAACACATGAAATGCAGAGAGAGTTCCTAGAAAGGGCCATACTTGCACTGACCTTGACTACTGTACAGAAACTGGATATGGAACAAACATCAAATGACAATCTTCCTCTCCCCCTATTCTTTCACCTACTCCAACTGCTTACTTCAATGTGAGCAACATTAACATCAGCATGACTAGAAAAGGAAGTTCTAGCTGACAAAGGAGAGTATATAAAAAACATCTGGTGGGATCTCACCTAGAATATTGCATCCTGCACATTTCCAGGCTCTTCATTCTGCATCATACACACACACCCCCCATGTATGCAAGACAGGCAAGTTTTACAAGAGTCAAACAATCTAGCTTATAAGGAAGGAATAAAAGAACTACTGAGATGGACAGAAGAAAGGACAGATAGGGCCCAACATCCAAAAGGAAATACAAACAGAGGGAAGAGAAGGTAATCTGGAAGACATATTGCAGAAGGATAAGCTAGTAAGAAGCTGTGATCAAAACATAAAGATGCATTGGGAGACCACTGAAAGAAGCTGAGTTACATAAAAAGAAACAAAATCTGCAGCAGGTCAGCCTGTAAGAAAAAATGGATTTTTTTTTTAAAACAAGCTATTTAGCAGCTTTTGTAAGGTCTCTCCAGTCAGCAGTCTAATAGTATGAGAATGCAAAGTAGTAGAAACTGAACTTTTTGCTGATGATCAGACACAAAATACTACTTAGAAAAAGAAAACAAACCACCTGGGATATAGCATGAGGCACAGTAAAATCTTTTATTTCCTATAAAACATGGTCCTTCCAGCAGAGGACCATTAGGACTGGCAGAGCTTTAAGGGGAGTTTTTAAACATATTTGTACAGAAACAGCTGGTCATGGTACAGCATATCTGATCCAAAAGAATAGATGTGCTTTCATATATGTTTGAAGAGAAGCTGAAGCTCCCGAGCAAGACATACTTTTAAGAAGTGGAAGATGACAGGCAAAGAGCAGAGCCTGAATTCAACAATATGGTCTATATTCCATAGACAATGACAGGGTCAAGTAATGGCTCTTTATTAAATGCTTTCTCCTCCATTAATGCTGCACACTCTAATGATTTGACCATTGCTATTAACAAATCTGCCATGTCCCTGCCTGGAGCTAATAAGTAATTAACTAAGCAGGTGAATATTCTGTTGCGTAAGGAGAGCTATTAGCAATCCTTTCCCAACTGCTCTGAAAACAAGAGATGCCTTCCAGGTATGACCTGTCCATGTGACAGGGTACACCCCACACAGACCTTATTCCTTCACTCTGGAAATTCCAGGGGCACTCCCAGCACTCAGAAGAGGAACAAGAAGTGGATCACCTCCTGTACAGAGGTGCTGCACAGGGCTGGGTGCCAGATGCCAGACAGCAAAGCACAGGATAAAACCAGATTCACAGAAGAGGTTTGAAGAGAAACAGCGAGGACATATAATAAGGGCTGCTGGTGACAAGTTTGCCTGTTCCCAGACCTGCTGTGACTCTCCAAAACAACCTGTGGCACTACCACAGCCCTCACTGCCTTCGTTGTGCCAACAGGACAACGGGATAAATGCTGAGGTCCACAGGTGTGTCAAGCCCTGTGACAAATCTCAGTTTAGCTGCTTTCCTTCTGCCATAGCTTTTCCTGTTCATTAAGTTCCCCAACTGTTTTAATTGCTCCTTTCAACCTCTGCATCACTTTTTGTTCTTCCTCAAATTATTATTTTGTTTTAGCTCATAATCCTGAAGCATTGGTTATGATGTTGTTCCTGGCAGAACAGAAGTGCTGAAGTTTCACTCTGGTTATCTTTGGCTTGTTTTCACAACCAAGCATTGCTGGTTCACATCTGAATGGACACTGTAGTGAGAGCCACTCCACCCTTACCATAAGACTGCCTCTGACCTGCAAATATTGCCTCACTACAGAAGTGAGAAGCTTGGGAACTAAGCCAGCTGAAATAGAGTAAACTTCAGACGTATTTAAAAAAGAGAGTAAAGTACTAGTCTTAAGCCCATTTTAACTCAATCTGAAGGCTTCTTCATGGTCCTTACTACCACACTATTTAAATATGTCCTGTAATACCTTTAGCAGTTTCTTGCAATGAAGGGAAGTGTTATTACACTCACCTTTACAAGTGGAGGGACCAAAACATAGGCAGATTAGGTACCCTTTCAGGGTACAGAGGCTGAGGAAAAACCTACTTTGACACCTTAGAGAACAGTATGTTCTCCCAAGAACTCTTATTTGGCTGTAACCTCGCTGTTAGGACTTGACATTTATACAGTGACAGCACTCAGAAGCAAACAAATACAGCATCATTGCCCAAAGTGTTCCAGAAACAGCGAGCAGAGGACAGCCCTGACGAGCTCGAAGCCAAAATACTCAAGATAGTGAAGCACCACAGGAAGGGCCTGTTAGAATCCTAGTTTACAGTTAGGAAAAGAGGTGCAGGAAGAAGCAGCAAGTTACCTAAATCCCCAACGCTCTACCTACACAGCCATGGTTCTGGGGTTATGCTGCTGCTCTAGAAACAGAAGGATGAACTACAAGAGAAGTAAAATGACATGGACAACTTGCAAAAACTCTCCGAATGCATTTCATTTTGCATTTTAGCAATGATTTTAAACATCCTCCTCATGGGAGGGAACTTCTGATTTTTAACACTCCTCCTTGTCAACGCATTGACTGAAATCTCTCAGCTCACAAGCAGCAGCAGAGATGGCCTAAATCAGAAAGGAGCTTCAAAACTGTTCCAGAAACACATCCCTCCTTTGCCACAAGAATCAGGACAGAGGCACTTCAACCCTTCCCACGGTTATGCAACGGCACAGATCCATTTGGGAAGGCAGGTTTCCTCACCCATCCCAACTCACAGCCACACAATCTTCAATACCAGGACAGCTCTCTCCTGGTAAAAGTAAAGCAAAACAGGGGGACATCAATCACCTCCAGTTAATCAAGCAGGGTGTGTTTAACACCAGAGCTGAGCTGTGAGACTGTCAGAGGAAATGAGGGAAGGAAAAAAAAGAACAAATCTGCTTACAAGAACCATGATAAAATGCTTCTTCTGTTCCTACAGCCAAGAAGGTGACTGAGACAATATTCCCAGCATCTGAGGGAATGTTCCTTCCACCAAGCACTCCAAGCCCCTGCCACCACGTGCCCATCCCCACAGTCCACCTCACACACAGCAACAGCTGAAGTTTTCATTAGGAGAAAATTAACCCCTTTTTTTTTTAAGCTGGCAACAAAGACACAAGACTTTTCCTGGCATTTCTCCTCTTTATACAGGACCTGCCAAACCGGTTGTGTGATTTTTACACTGCTTTCTTTTCCACAAAGTCCTTCGAAAGGCAGAATAACAGAAAGCAACTAAGGAAAAAGTTTGGTTATATCGGTCCAAAGATCAACCCTTGGTAACACAGCTGAAAATCAAAAATTAACCAGAATCCTCCTAAATTTATTTTAACTATCTGAAAACCATAGTTGTTTACATTTATTATTAAGACTTTGTTGAAGCAGAACAGCTGTTTTGAACAGTGGAAGGCAGTCCCATTTAAAATTGTTGAACAGCTAAAGAGATAAGTTACATGGCAGATAAAATGGGAAACTGAGGCACAGAGTAGTCAAATGAACTGCTCAAGGGAAGCTGAGGCAGAGATCAGGTCTTCTGAGCAACCGACTGGTTTCCTGCATGTTGAGTCTGTCACTTCTACATTGCACACGTCTAATTCCCATCCAGTGCTGGGATATGGATGCCTGAACTCCAACAGCAAACAGTTCTGAACCCCAGAAACTGATGCCACTTTATCCTCCTATAAGGCAGTAGGCAAAAAATTATTCATCACTGCCTGGCTCTAAGTGGGCTGCCAGGGGTCTGAAGACCAGAAGTCGCACCAAATGTTAGTAAACAATTCCCTCAATACATGCAATCTGGCTAAAATCAAAATGTTACATGAAAAATAGCCGTTTCAATTGCTAAACAGGGTTTTTTTTAAACGTTGAGGATTGTTGTTTTGTTTTGTTTTTTTTCAGAGTAACAGTCTTGAGCACAGCAGCACACTGTGCTGCTACACTTTCCACTTAGCCTCTGATTCAGAAGAAATTTCAGAAGAAATTCAGAAGAATTTTGATATTAATTTTGCTGTCCACTTGCACAATCCTGAAGCAAAATTAAGAGTAAAATGCAAGTTTAGCTTTCTGTTTGGAGTGCTCTTGCCTTGCTCTAATGTGAAAATCTACCCTCAGAACAACAACAACAACAAAAAAGCTACAGATATTAAAAATAATAGTAAGAAAAAAGAAAGAAAAAAAATCAGTGGAGTGTACCAAAGCAGTCACCCTGCCCCAGAGCCCGGGGTGACCACTGTTTGCTCAGGTGTCCCTATCTCCTCCGATGGCACATGAAGAACAGCCTTCCCCCAGGAGCAGCGACGGCTCCGCTCGCGAGGCCACCGGGCGCTCACGGAGCTGCCGCTCCGCGGCCCCACTCCAACTGACAAGGCAAATACTCATTTTCACTGGGCTGTACAATAAAGGATGAGATAAAACCTTGAGCAAATAAACGGGCAAAGTTCGAGCCTACAGCCGCTCCTCACGGGTAACTTTGAGCTGACACACCTGCTGCTTTGGCAGCCGCTTCAGCTCTCTAAGGCTTGGGCTTTGCAGGGCTGGGTGATGTGCTTACACAGGATCTGCCTGTCAGCCAGAAAGATCCCAAAGTGATTTACAAACAATTTATGAGGGATATACAATCTCAGTGCACAGTGAATAGGCACCACTCCTTACACACCTGCAACCAAAAAGAAAAAAAAAAAATCAGAAAGCTGTTGAGAGTCGTTAAAACCACCTTAAATGAGAATAACCTCCTAACACTGGCAAACCCCACAGAAACACCACCCCCAATGTCTGTAAATTGCCTGAGTGTCCAGCTCCCTCAGTGGCCACCACAGAGGAATTCAACAATAATATCTGCTTTCATAACCACACAGCAGCGCAAGAAAGGATCCCTCAAAACAGACTGGATGCTTATAAATCCTGTGCATCAGACTTCATAGGCACAGCGAGGCCATCCCACAGACTCCTCCTCTACAGCCTTCATCCTTGAGCTGCTTTCAGGCTCAGACAGATGGACATCCCACTGATGGCAAGTGTGATTCTTCACACCAGGAGAATCCAATCAGAATTAGACACTGGGCACATGACGGGATGATATCCACGCAACAAATTTCAGTTGCCATGCAGTCAAATACAGACCACTCTATTTGCCTCCTGCCTTCAATCCAGGGCTAAAATTGCATAACTTTGTGAGCTACAACAAAAAATAAAATGTATTTTAAAATTTATTTAGCTTCTCCTCTTCCTATCCCCATCCAAACTGGAATCATCGTACAATGATCCAAGGTCCCAGAGGGGAAATATTAAAGCTACTAATACATTTAAAAGCAGACTAAGCCTGGTTTGGATGGAAACCTAAAACTTTTTACTGGCTTAAGTGATGTAGATAAAACAGTGGACCGTCTCTCAAGCAATGCTCTTCTATCTTTCAACACGTGTATGCACATACAGTTATGCTACAGATGCATATTACTACATATCTCTATTTCAACTTTAATCCTAATGCCAAAAATTATAGTATTAATCAGAAACCTGTGCTGAAACTCACCTCAACCTGCATGTATGCAAAAATAAAAGCAAGATCTTAATATCTGATGTTGCATGAACTAAGCTGAAAAAGCCCTGTGAGCAAGCATGTACATTCCTACTGACAAGAGCCAGACGTTTTGCTGAACACTGGAAATTGCAAACATGGAAAACAGAGATACTAGAATTTTTAGGGAGCAGAACTACCTGCTCCTATTACTTGCAGTACCTGGCTAGCGACATATTCCTTGATACCTTGCAGCATGGTAATACCCCTGGCCATAGCTAAGCTTGTAATTACAGAACAGATGAAAAAAAACCCCAAAACAAAACAAAACCAAAAACACCAAAAAAAAAAACCCCACCAAAAAACCCCAAAACATCAATCGTGTTGGGAGATGCACATACCACCCTTGGCACATCAGAAATTATCATCGGGTGTACCCAGAGCTCCTCGTTTGGAGACAGAATGAGGAATCTTGTTACTAAGAGACAGGTGGAAGTTTAGGGGCACAAATTCTCTAGTGCATGGGAGAAAAGAAAAATGGGAAACAATGCTATCTCACAGATATAGCAGAGAACATGAAAAAGAATCAGATCTCACAAACACAAGACACCCATGAGAACAAGTGAGAGGGAACACCACAAGCCCCCTTGTCTGTGGAAGCAAAGACTCTTACCTTCAAGAGCTCTGAATGTCAGAGCAAGCATAAACATCTTGTTTTTGTTGAAGGTGCTGGGGCTTCTTCTCCACCTCCCCCCCACCTCTCTCCCGTGGAAATACAAATTCTAAGGGCACTAGCTATGCAGACTTCAGAAAAAACTGCAAATCCAAATACCTCAGCAGGCCCTAAAGAACAGTCCCAGAGATGAGAGGGAGGGATGGAGTTTTCACTATTCAGAATAAAAGTGCTATTAATACAATGAAATCAGGTTGGTGGTTTTTTTTTTTTCCCTATAAGAAAATAATTTTATTCCACCCTCACACCCCAGCAACTTTAATCCTTTTGATTAAACCAAAATTGCAAGATTTCTTTTGGTCAGCCAACACCAGCTGCATCTGAAAAATTACTTAGATAAAGCCACCTCCATTCCTTACAGAGATGCAACTCAACGCTAATCTTGTTATAAAACTCATTGCTGTGCAAGGGGTCATCTCGAAGCTCCTTTGTCCTGTATTAATTTGAACCAATTTATCTCAATACTCATGAGAACAGACACTGCACCAAACATAGAGCACGGCACTGATCTCAGAAGTGGTGGATCAGCCCAGGACAACCACCCAAAAAGGTCATCCTGAAGTCAGTGTTGGCTAGTAAATATTACACTTATGTTAGTAAATGGGAGTCAGTTGTAATGGCATCCTTTGAATTCACACTGGACCACAAATTCCCATCTACCCAAAGCCCCAGGTTTAATGAACAACTGCAGGGATTTAACTCCTGTTCCTTACTGCCCTGCCACCAGGAGCTACAATCCAGAAAGCATATTAGGCAAAAGAGAATGCATGAGTGCTCCTTACCTGCCCCAGGGCAAAGTCTGGGAGCCACCTGAAGCCACTGGGGGTCAAATCTAGGCAAAAGTGACCCGCAGGTTAAGCAGAAGCATTTGATTAGCTACACACAGTTGCTGAGTTAATGGAACTGGGATGGCTTACACACTATTTTCCTAACTGGAGCTCTTGCAACAAGGAGTTTCAACCACTTCAGCTCAAGAAGAAAGCAGCACTCTAGTGGAAGTAAGGATGGGTATGCAAACTGGAAAAGGAGTAGTGGGGAAACTGGAGTTACCAGGTATATTGACAGAGCAGTGAGGACAAATCTTTAGTGGTCAGTCTCTCAAAGTGTTTGGTTTTAGATCACTTCCTACTAAATGATGCTATTTAAGGTATGCAATCTAGACCACTATTCAAAAAGAAGCGAAAAACCCCCCCACCACACTTCCCTACTCCAAAAAATCTAGCACAGGTGATACAATCTGTGTTTTCATATATTATGTACACATTTGCCATATCTGTGTTCCCCATAATCCACAAATTCTTCAACTTCTGCCAGCCAGTTTGTACAGCAATGAGGATAATCCCAGGTGCAAACTCCCTGACACAGATTTACAGGGCAATCATATCATTAAAGAACATTATTGTCCACATGACTATCTTTTTCTTTACCTATAAATTTCGGACATTTGTTTCAGAGAACAAGGAAAGAACAAACAAAAAAAAGCTTTGCTCACTTACACAAACACTAAATCTAGGCCAAGAGTAAATCCTCAGCATCCAGAAAGACAGGATTCATTTCTAAACATAAGGCAGTACTTGCCCATGCTAACTATCATTGAGCCATCCCAGTATAGATAGCAAAAGCCAAAATAAGCTTTGATGGCTGAGAAGCAGGACTTGACTGAACCTAGGAAAGATGCATTCTCTGATGCATCTGTATAATCTTTGGCCAAAATGCCAACTCTGTCTTCAAAAAACTTCAGGTCTACATATAAAAAAAATCCATACCTATTTCATGCGATATATGAGCACATTAAGGATGATTGTACAAACTGTAGGTGTCACGTGCTGTTTCACTGCTTTTGTTCAGCTAGACTGCAGTAATATAATTCTTTATTCAAAGACCTTTGAAGCCAAGAGGGGAAATCTTACAGGAAAAAAAAAACAACCAAACAAACCAGAAGTTATTTCTTCAGTTAAATTTTAATTGCACTGAGGCAAGATTTCCTTCACCACTGTAAATCCCCGAAGTCTACCTGAACCTTGACCTCATTTTCTTCAAGTTTCATGCAAAAAACAGGCTTTCAAACAACTTGGGACTCTTCTTAATATCCTTACCACGGGAATGGCTGTTCACACTTCTCTTCATGGCTGCTGAAGTGTGTCTCATGTCACCCATGTTAAGATTTCAGGTGGGGAATTAGCAGCAGGCACAGACAGAGTCTCAAAAAGTGAAAGATGCTGCTCTCACAATGACATAATAATGAAAAGTCACAGGAGAAATATCCTGCTTCTCTCAACTACGTCAAAACAGAATTTTATCAAGTACAAATCCTGTCCAAAGTTTCTCCTCCATGGCTCTCTGGAGGTAATATTACAACATATTTCCTTTTAAACCAGCGTCAGCTCCTTCTGTCAAACCGCAAACATTTGATCATGGAGTCCTTAATAAATGTTCAGCATCAGGCAATTTGGGAGGCAACTAAACCATGGCACAAGAGAATGATTCCAGCACTGAAGGAAAAGCCTGTTGTTACATGACAGGTCACAGCTACCTGCCTTTGGACAGAGTTGAGAGAGAACGAGCCTGTCTCTCCCTAGGGTCATTCCACTAATGCCCTTGCTCCTTGCTTAATCCTGCTTCACGTCCTGCACCACATCCTTCCTAGCATAACACCAAATCAGCAGGAAACAGAGATGGTTTAGGGACTCCACTGTGCTGCTGCCGAGCACAAGCCTGCTCACGGCCACAACAGCTAAATTTAGTACAAAAGAGAAGGCTTGGAAGAAGGGCTGCTCCGCACCAGCCCATTTGCTCTTTTCCTCCCTCCCTTCCCCTGCCCTTTCAGGAAGCAGAGTCACTTCCATGCCAGGCAGCGAGGGGTTGAACACGGAGCTGAGCAGATGTTGCGAGCGCCTGACGGAGGGTAATGAACGTGAACACACAGAGAACGTGCTGGAGCAGCACAGGGGCCATGGTTTGAAGGGAGCCGCACGGTGACTCTGCCCAGCTGAGCTGGGATCACAAAATGCACCGTGGCAATGAAATTACACATGATTCAAACTGCTGGGGGCTAATTTCAATTACCTGAACCTGGAACCCAGTCCGTAGGCAGATGGGAATGGCCCCTCAGCCCTACAGTACCCAGCCCAAGCCCCGTGCCAGGGGTGGGTAAGTTCACAGCACAATTTAGGCTGTGCAGGGGATGAGCCTCTTTGTCCCCACCTACTTACAGAACAAAGGACCCTCCAACACAAGCCCTCTTCTACCAACAAATAAAGTAAGTCCCACTGTCGAAAATTCCCACCATCTGCTTTCCATTTTTTCCTATAATGGAAAAATACATTCTCTGCTATTTTTAAACAGAGTTTGTTTGCAGTTCTAACGTCTTTGCTTTCTAATAAACATTTTTACCTCAATATATAGATGCCACTAAGAAAATAGGCTTCGGATACACAAAAAATCCAGCTCAGGACACCACAACAGACCCCAAGTTCACTGAGAGCTAAATCTCACTGAGATGGGAATCTCAGCTTCCCAGTTTCACCATTTAATGAAAATGACAATGTTCTAACTTAAAATAAATCTGCTACCCAGAATACATTAAGGAAAAAAAATCCCAAACTGATAATTTTGATTGAACTGGATTAGGAAGCAACTACAGAGGCAAAGCTGAGCAAATAAGCCTTTTGTAGGCAGGTGGAGTGGAGGTGGAAGGGACAAATAATAAATATGGTGATGCATACTTGAGGCAGCACCTCTTCGGTTTGGATTAATTGCAGGCAGAACATCATGTCTGATCAGGTTTTCAACCAGATTTCTCCAAGTCCAATAATGATAAGCTTCTATATCTGCTTTAATTGATATGAGCTTTTATGACAGACTGATAGCAGAGATCTGAAGATAGGAAGTAATACAGAGAAGTGGCAGATTTTCTGTTCGTGGGTAACAAAATATGTCCTTATATTTATGGGAAAAAAAGTGTTTCTCTTGAAATCGGATATAAAACCAACTTTTTTTTTCCAACACGAAGGAAAGATCTATTTAAAAAAAACCTCTTTTTTTGACTTTTTCATGGGAAATGCCGTGTTCTATTTCTATGTCACAAACATGCTACAGAGAGGTAACAGCACATGTGGTTATAAAAAATGGCACGGAAACACACTAACTCATCCTGCTATTTCCGTATTTGTACATGAATTTATGTATTGCAAAGAAAGGGACTGAATAAATTCCATTTTAACTTTTTTTTTTTTTTTTTTTGCTTAACTCCTTTATTTCTGAAGTACATGCTTTAAAGTTAACACATCATCATGTGGGTGAATGTCTAAAAACTGTCTTGTGAAATGTCTGGAATTAATATTGTATCTGTGTAGTGAATTCCCCAGTACTCACATTGATAGAAAAGTTAGGATGTTAAAGGAACAGATAAAAAGACAAGAGTAATATGGCAGTTTGGAAAATGAGCTCAAAATGCTTAGACCTGCAGGCCTTGTTAGATCCATTAAAAAAAATAGAAACTGTAAAATCTCAGCCTTAAAGTCTGCTCCAAGTCCACTCACAGGATCTATACACACATTATAAAAAGAGTTAATTTACTGAGTGCTTTGATTCATCTGTAGCAGTGGGAAAAGGCAATGACATGTGGCTCTTCCTCCAGATTACTCCAGCATCTCTATATGGGGCTCCCATTAAAATGTGAGAGTGGATAGGTTTGATCCCTAAACAAAGGGCAACGCTTGTGCTCCCTTACTCCTGTGGGGCCACAATCCTGTCAATCAGATCCGTACAGACAGAGTGTCCCACTGAAGTCACAGGCACAGAACTGCACCTGCACAGACCTGAATGTGGGCTCAGGAGTGTAGCCAGGGCCCACAGTAAGGACTTCTGCACACCTGGGTCTGGGGAGGATGGATGCTTTAGTTCCATTTTATAAATCACAACAACTACAATTCAGGGAAGATTCACAGAATCTGGCTGTGCTGCTGTAAAAAGGGAGTCACTTTAGTGCCTTCCACCTCTGTTTAAAACACCTTGCCTACAGAAAGTGAGCAAGAAGCACAGCTATTGCAGACAAAGCCATCGCCTGATTTTTATTCCGGAGTAGCTCCCCACACGGAGACAATTCTGGAATTGAAGTATTTTTGATCCAGAATAATTATGTTGCTAGTAATGTGGGCAATCTATTCCATGGTAACTGAAGTACAGCAGGACAGCCCTTCCAGGAGAACTGAGATGGTTACACACCCCCACAGACACTCGCAGTAGCCTAGGCTGTAAGGAACACGAGATAGATCTGAATGCCAGCTAAAAACAGTGGGAGTCTTCCCAGTGACTTCAGTGGGCTTTGGCAGAGGCACCGTGCAAAGGAAATTGCTTAATTCCTGTGTATTTTTAAAAAGGATTCTAAAAAAAGCCCCCCAATCATATAAAACGGAGCCGCAAGCCTGCAGGCGTTCAGACACCAGCGCATTTGTACAACTGCTCCTGGTGTGTGAGCACCACATCTCTGCACCAAGAGCTGACAGAACAAACCCTTAACCCTTGGCTTTCCCACTGACAGGCAGCCCAAAACTCCCAAAGCTTGTTTAACCATGAGCTGCGCCTTGCCTTAAAAGTTACCATCCTCTTTTATACCTTGAGCAGTATGAATTAACAGTGTGAACTGAGAACATCAAGGTGAGAAGCACAGCTATACATTCCTTAAAAAAAAAAACAAAACAAAAAACAGAAACAACTCCAAACCATGTTTTGTATTTCCTGAGGGATTTATTTTGTAATTGTTTAAGTTTCAGCATCAGCGATCTATTTTTTTTTAGTAAGGATAAAATCTTTCCATCTAAAAATTCTAACCAGATGTGAATTTCAGATCTCCAAATTTGGGAATGTTCAGATCAAGAGCTGTTGTTCTAGTCTTTTAGCTATAATCATCACTGTAAACGCTGAAGTTTTCAATTATTTCACCCTCAAGTTATTAAGATGCTCAACTTATATTTGGCCAAAATTAAGTGCAGGTCCAGAAAATCTCAGTAGACTTTTACAGGACCCACAGAACCTTAGATCACAGAAGTTTTGTACAATTCTGGTAATCTGTTTATGAAAGTTTATCAAAATTTTTGATGCAAATCTCATGTATGGCAATTACCTGGATGAGCTAAGAGTAAGTTTCGAAATTGGTACATGTGCCTCCCTTTGATTTGCATCACAAATTGTAGGTTTCTAAGGGGGAGAGGTATCTTCCTTTCTTTCTTTAGCTGGGCTCTAATACTCTACCTTCTGAGATGTTGCAGAGATGAGCAATCCCTTTCTGAACCACCAGTTCTGTCTGCCCTGTGCATCTCCCAAAACAAAAGAGAAAAATGAGAAAATATTCCTTGTGTTGTGGCTCTAGCTTTCTACTAACCATTTAATAAATTTAATTCAACCTTTTATTAAATCATTTAGCCATTTAAAAAATCATTATGCGGATGTTATTTACGTAAATCTTAACCCTTCTGGCTAAGGGATTGGATGTTAACTCAATGCCTACTAATTTGGAAGCACCTTTATGGCAGTGACCAAATTTTGTTCTCATTCCGTACAGTTGCTCTTTTTACACATCTTTAGACATCAATTCACTCCCTTCAATGCTTTACAGACTTTGCTTCTCTGTGAAAACAAAGTTATCTGCATGTTCCAAATATCAAAGACAGCATCAGTCTATTGCTGCTACTGGCTTGTGCCTAAGATCTGTGGTGTAAGATGTCTGAGGATTGCTGAATGCTGCACAAGACAACAGAGGAGTATTTTTTAAAATTAGATTTTTTTCTTAAATGCAGGAATTACTGAAGCACAGGCAAGGAGCAGGCAGAAAGCTAAAGGAGTCACCCATAAAAAAAAAATCTAGGTGTCTCCAGGATTAGACCAAAAAAAAACCAAAAAAAAACTCTTCAGACAGCCTACAGTAGTCTCTAATTTTAGAAAGTAACGTTACTTAAAAGTAAATGTAGCAAGCAACAACATATATTGCATATAAAATTATTATAAATATATATATATACATAATCTATATTGCACTTAATGCAGCATATTACAATAGCGTAATACATTTTGATCCCTAATTTATGAGCTGGAATTTACGTCAGTGGCAATTAGTAATGGAAACTCCCATTGGTTCTAATCAGCATGGATTAAGTCCTGATGCTGAGATTGCAACACTCAAAAAAATCCTGGATCTATAGATGGAAAGAAACAAAAGTATATAAAATCCTGGGATATGATCCTGAAATTTGTTCTCTCATAAACAATCTCACTGAGAAAATCCAACCCAGATGAAAGTTCGGAATCATATCCTGCCAAAATCAGTGGCAAAGGCCCCAGAATGATCAACATGCCCAGAGGGATATAGTGAACTGAGGCTGGTCTTCAGAGGAGAAAAATGAATGGTGTCCCATGTTATACATGAAGAGAACACAGCAGCAAACGGAATTGTAATGCTTTCTAGGCACTGTAATCCCACAACCTTGCAAATGGCTCCCGAGCTGAGATCCTGAAAGATCAACAAATTGCTGCTCTTGAAAGAGGGAAGTTGGCTGTCAGACCTTGGGGTTCATTAAAGCAGCTTCCAGGGCTGACACAAGTCTGCCTGTTAGCACAACCATGAAGCATTTTATGCCAGGATAATTGCAAAGACTGAAAGTCTCTTTCAAGACAGACAAGCAGATGTATTGGAACAGTCATTGTTCGTTTGGTTTGGGGTTTGATGCTGGTTTAGGCTGGTGTTTGTTTAAAAAGAGAGGTACTACACTGCTTAAACACTCAATGCATGATTAACATGGGTCTTTACACTGCTGCATTAAAGTGTTTGCTTGGTGACCCTGTGCTGTCTCTGTGTGATTGTTCTGAGCTCACCTGGAGGTTCAGGAGTTTCTTTTCAAGTCAACTGCATCCAAGAGCCACCTGTCAAACAAGCTTGTTTCCATCTCCTGCAACCCAGCTACTACCACTTCCTCCCTGTTCAGATGACTCTTTGCTCCACCTTCTGCATCCTTACTGATAAGACAGGTTCTACAGGCCAGATGTTGACACCAGCTGTGTCCTGGCTGACAGCTTGGGTGATTCCAAGGGGGTGGCATGAGTGGGCACAGCCCTGCAGTCCGGGTTCGTAGAGAAGCACTGTTTATGATGCTCTGAAAAGAGGAAATGGTAAATGAGCTATTGCCATGCATATCATTAAGCATATGCTTAAATGTTTTGTTGAACAGGTGCCCAAAGCACCAGGCCAAAGCAAAACAGGTTGCTATTCCCATATCAGGATTGTAGGTGCAACACAAGATGCTCTCTTCTCACCCCCGCTCCTCTCTGCCTCAGTTTCTCCATTAGAAAACCAGGAAATTACACTGATTTGCTTAGTAAAGCCTTTGGAAACAGCAGCTAAAACATTAAACAAAATGTTTCCTTGCTCCACCAACGACCCAAGGCCTGGTTACCACTCACTGCAATCTTTCAGGTAAAGAGTTGAATTGTTTTCAGGAAGGACATTCTACAAGCTGGCTGGAGGAAGGGCACAAACACCACTGCACCAGTAATGAACCACACACATTACTGACCTGCAACAGAACACCCAGCCATCTCCTCCCAGGGGCAGAGCATGTCACAAGCCATGATCTGAGCTGTTCCTCTCATCACCTCCATAATTTTTATAAGGGTTGCACGTACACTACCGACACGTGCAGACTTATCAGCGTTCACCAGGTCTGACTGCCATTAACACAGCTGTGTGAGCAGAATGTGCTGTGACTCAACCTTACCAGTAAAACTGCACTCACACTGCAAGGATTTGTTTCATGAGTGGACAGCAGTGACTTTTACAGCAGTAACACTTTGCTATGCAACAACGCTTATCCTCAGACCACTCTGTCAGTACTCTCTGCCTGCTATTCTTGTCCATGTAAAGCACTGATACAGCTTCAAAAAGATTTCTCTTCCTTTCTCTGGCCTGCACTCCCACTCCTTCAGGAAGCTCTTTGAGCCTACCAACCTCTCATTTTCTAATCTGCTATTCCTACACACACACACACACAGAGCCCTCAGCAACTTTGCTTCAAACCACATGAGGCAAAAAATCCACAACCACTGCACAACCACAGGAGTCAGGAATACACAAAAGCACACAGCACCACAACTAGAGATGTAAGTGGTGAGCAAGACACAGTTCCAAGAAATGCAGAGCAAGGTGCATTTGTTCTCACCGCTAAGTGGATATAAAGTACAAGCAAAATTCCTCCAGGGTCCCCCAGGGAAAGAAAACTCTTCCAGGAACTGATCCCCTTGCCCTTTCTCAAAGCATTTAAGAACCTGCAGCTCTTCACAGGGATACCCCAAAGGCAGGTAAGATGCTCAAAGGAAGCTCGTGCTCTCTCTGGGCACTTCAAGGACCTTTTTGTAAAGCTTCTAAATGAAGCCCAAATTGGCACCTAACTTCCAAAGGAAACCTTGTATCACCAGTAAAACATGCAGGAACACTCTTTGGGAGTAATGGGACAGGAAAGAAGTGGCCAGTGAAGAGCTGGAGATTATTATTATTTACAGGATCGAAAACCTCCCACACACATACACACACACACCTTTCTTGTCTGCTGTACTGGTCCTGAGCAAAAATTGCATAATAACATTGCTCGAGCTGATCTAATTCAAGGATAGATACAGCAAAAACAACTCTCAGAAACTTAACTAAGCCCAGCAGGGGCAGCTCCAAAATCTTCTGTGCACCAGCTCAAATAACCTAAGAGGAACATACGAACAGCTGCTGTAGCTTGGAAAACTGCCTGATCTCAGACAAGGTGGCAAACATGGATTGTTTCAGCCTAGGAAATGAAAAGGAAGGGAATAATGCCTGGGAGCTGCCTGTCAGGTCGGAGCTGCTGTCCCTTAAGAGAGCTGAGAGCCCACACTAGCAGTGACACAGGAAGAGCGGCAGGACTTAGAGAAGCAGGGAGGGCAGTGTACAGACATTCAGCAGGGTGGAAGATATATTTCTAAATCAAGGATTTCTAATCTTTCATAATTTGTTTTCACCACTTCCCGTGCCTTTCCCCCCACAAAAAATTAAAATCTCACTTCCGTATATTTAGCTCTATCTACTAATTACAATGTCCCAAGAACTAATGGCTAGCTATTTACAGGGAAGGGTTAAGCTACGGGCTCTTTCCTTTACGAAATTAAAACTCAACAAAATCATTCAGCATCCAACCTCTTCACCATCTGATATCCACTGAGTCCATGCTGAACAAGTCTACAGCACTACTTGTCTGCACTCCTACCTTGGCACCTCAGTACCTCCTTGTACTGTGTCAAGTGTTCAGCAAGGAGTAACAGAATAAAGAGAAAATCACATCTCTGAGATGGGACAAGACACAAAACCAAGAGAGACAACCCGTTTAAAGAAATCTGAAAGGGATTTAACAACGGCAGATTTTTTCTAGTTGTTACAGTACTCACAAGGAGATGATAATGAAATAATAGCCAGATTAATAGAAGACAGATGTCTTCTACAGCAGTCAACCCAACTGATGAGGTAGATCCTGCACTAATTTCTTATTTGTCAGAGACCTTCTGAATGTATTTTACTGGGAGGGAGGCATACAAACAGTACACAAGATTATTTTAAGTTTTCCAACTTTGCAGGCAATGCAGAGGCTCAGGAGAAAAAAATAAGAAAAATAAAGTACCACCAACTCCTATTTCTGCTGCTGCTCTGATCATCTGCTATTCAGAAATTACCATTATTAGACAACATATTGCCTGTCTATATTTGGAGGGAAAGGTGTTCTTTCAGTCAGCTTCTTCAAGCTGAGTCAGAAAAAAATAAATTAATTATTTGAGTTCTGAAATGATGAATCATTCTGCTTTCTATGAGAAGACCTCAAAATAAAAGCAATAGTAATTAAACAGACAAGTGGACTTTGTTGTTAATAAATTCCTAGGAATCTACACAGCTTCTGAGGGTTTGTTTTCTTGAAACCAAAGGCATTCTTTTTTCCTCATATTCAAGCTTTCAGAAAATGAATTAGAACTACTGATATTACCTGTGTAACAACATCTGTCTCTTGTCCTAGCTTTCTTTACGACCAGTGCCACTAATAAGGAGTTTCTTTTTATCAGTCATCCCTTGCTCAGTTATCACTACAGGCTTCAGCCAAATCCTCTTGAATTCAGTGAAGGCTAAAGATCAGGTCCAATAAAACACAATTGCCTTCCAATCTCTGTGTCACAAAGAATGGCATCATTTCTCCTTTAGCTGCAGAATCTTCTTTAGCTTTTCAAGTAACTTTGCAGGGAGGAGAACTTCTCAAGTCTTCACCACAACATCATCTAAACTGCTATCAGCTGGAAGAAACTATTTCATTAAAATTTATACAAATCAAAAACCTTGGTATAATACCAAATTGATAACTTAGTCAGTCCCACACTGAGCAGATTTCAATATAGATCTTCATTAAATTTTAAGTTCATTATCCTAGTCATGATTCAGGCCTTCTTTTGTGCATTAACCAACACAGGAGCACGCTGGTATCTACAGAGTTTTTCAGGTAAGAGTTCACAACAAAAGTCTTATTAGGAGGGACAAAAAAAAGAAGGGGTGAACTATCCAAAATCATACCCCAGTGCTATTAAACCCTGAGTCCTACTACCAGTACTTCTGCAGCAATAATCTTCTAGCAGGAGATTAAGGCAAGATCTTATTAATTTTCTGTATAACAGAAGCACAAGCAGTTTCTACCACTCATGTGACTTCATTTTGCTAGGTGTTAACACTTTATGAAGCGGCAATCACATTAAATGACTTCAAGGTCACAGACAATACAGTGACAGAGCAAGGGCTGGACTAAAATTTCCTGTACCTTCACAGAGTGACCTTAACCTGAGCCTACCCCTCCCTGTCCAGGATAATGAGTAGATGCACCAGGCTGGTATATTTTATAACCGTGTTGCAAGGCCAGCACAGAAGATAGAAGAAATGTAAAACAAGATCTGTGAGCTGGCCTAGTTTTCTATCCAAAGGCTGTCACAGATACCTTGCACGCCAAACTGGCCATATACACCAAGTTCCCAGGAAAGCTGCGGTAAGCACGGCTCAAGGACTGAACCTATCAGTGCCATGTTTGCATGTTTTGTGGACATCATTTCAAGAGGTAATTGAAACTCTGAAATGCCCTCTAGATTAGGCACCTGGGACAAGCTTCCTTCCCTGACCCAGAGAGGCTTCACGCTTTGCTGCATGGTTAAACAGGTCCAGACTGTCAGCACCAGTGGTACAGAACAGAGAAATCTGCAATGAATGCAGGGAGGTTTGGCTTTCAGTGCTCTCAGCCTATCTCAGAAAACTCAATACATGTGAGTGCCTCTTTTTATGACAGCAATTAAACTGAAACAGCTCAGCCATGGTGTGCTCAAACACAGAGCAAGCCACAGTATGATTGGGAGGCTGCAGGTGACAGTGACAGAGCCTTATACTGATACCACAAGGCTCATTCAGACCTCCAGGCAACAGCTCTACCCTTCACACTGCAACAGCAAACCATGCTGCTTCAGATGCCCGGTGTATTTTTTTTTAAAAAAAGCAGCAATGGTGTCTCAGCAAAAGACTCATCAAGTTTTCCTGAACCCCTGACCACTTTTCCTATATTTAATCTACTTAGCCTGAAGGGACAGCTTTTGTAAAGAAAGTAGGTGTGAATCCTTAAAAGCTTCAATTCTGATGTCATGTAACACAGATCCGGCCAAAGGCTTATTCAGAGTTTCATCAATGCTTTAATCACAGATCAGTTGGCACCACCACCAAAAAAACCATGCCCAGCCCTCCCCATGTTCCCAGCTGCTTGTTCCCACCAGGATGTGCCTTGCACTAGCACAAGCTGTCCATTTTCACCTGGACCTGCTGCCCTGTCATGCACACATCCACCACAATATTTGCGCCAGCCCACAGGAGAAGAAAGGGGAAGGGTGGAATGAGATCTTTCAGGGTGCTACCACCTTACCTTAAGAGCTTCATCAAACTTTAACCTCAGTGAAATAACAGTGTTAGAAAAGGCACTTTTGTAGTGCCTTTAAAGAATGGTTAAAAACTTGTGGAGAATTGATCAACTCAAAGCTGGATATGAGCAAACACTCCTTCAGAGACACTGTCAGGGCAGGCAAGAGTGGTGTGACAGTGTTGTACAGCCACGCAGGAACTGGCAGAGTCAACCTAGAACAAAGAGCCAGAACCTCTGCTAAAGTTACAATTTTCACATGCCTCACCATATTTTGAGCAGGACTCTTCATCATCGTCAAAGATCCTGACCTCTTATGAGTAAGAGGAAAAACAAGAGAAGGCCAGTCACTAGTTAAACAAACATCCCAGCACAAATGACTTGTGCCTGGAAAATGCTTGGGTTTCAGGGTTTCCTAACAAGCCCAGAGCCAGAATAATTAACAACGAACACCAGTGAGACCTGAGACTGAGGAATGGAGGGAAGGCAGGCAATGGACCTGGCCACATGAACCTGCTACGCTTGCACACTGGTATCTGCACAACGCCTTTTCATTTTAGGCAGATGCTGTGCAACCCAGCAGCAATGGGAAATCAGACAGTCTAAGATGATCCTTTTATCTGACACACACTTAAAAAGCCAAAGTACTTTCCTAAATCAGTCCAAGTTTAGGACCATATTGCCATATAAATTATCAAATCCTCACCTTTTTTTTCCCACTGGAAGGACAAGATCAGATAGAATACTTCTGCTTTCTAAAATAAGGCTTATCATTTAGCTCCCATTTCAAGTGACTTGAAGAACAAACTCTTCAGTCTCCCAGGATGGTGTTTTCCCAGTATCCTCACCACCACCCCTTTTAAGGACTGTGGCTTCAAAAGTATGAAGGGTGAGGTAAAACTTGAGGTACAAACCTGAAGAAGAATTCAGCATGACTGTGCAGGGCTATCCATTTGTAATGGTGAGAAAGGGGTGGGCTGAGCACTAGAAAAGGCAGGTATGGTAAAATTTAGCCCTGCTTCACCAGCCTAAAGTGAGTTCTGCATTAAAGAGTGCACAATTAACTGCTCATCTGTCCACTGATGGCACTCCAGCCCCGTTCCCAAAGCACCATGAACCACAGCAATGCCCAAAGCCTGAGTGGGAAATTCAGGAGCTAAGTAGTTGGGTGCAAACAGCTAGGACATCAGTGAGTTAGAAATGCAATATTTATCTATGAAACCTGCCAAATAATACAGCCTTTGGTCATGTTACTGTTGTGCTTGCACGGTGGGTTAGGAAAATGCATGTCCAGACTTTGCATGGGATACATGGACATACTTCCATTTACTTTTGTCTGGAATGATAAAATTAACTTCCTTGTGTTTAACACCGGAAAAACAGAATTTCTTCAGCTATCAGCATCTTTTGGGACTTTCTGCTTCTGTTTTAATGTGTTGGTAGCAGGTGTAATGTCTTCAGACATTGAGGAGGCTCTGTAGCCAGCACCTGGGAGCAGCAAAGGAAGGTCCCCAGAGGTGACTCCAGGCTGCTGCAGTGGGACAGGACCTCAGGAGAATTGGAGGTGAGCAAGTTGTGCTTCATAGGCATCACGACTCAGTCCTACCTAAAGCCAGGCAATGACACACCGTGTGAGAGTAGGCTATCACAGTGGGTGTGTCTGCCTGCTGTAGGACACCATTCCAGACGGGGGTCTTTGTAAAGGACACACAAGCATCTGCAGGTTGAGCTATTTCCTTTTTAGCCAGCTCCTTTCTCTAGTTCTAACTGCCCACTACCTGCAGGAGCACAGGACAAGCACCGTTTGAGAAACAGCTCAGCTTGCACTGAAGGAAAACATTCGGTGTACACACAGTCCCACGAGAAGGTCTTGTCTGCTGGCTTGCTCATTTGTTAACAGTTATGTGTCGAAAAATGAAGTCCAGGCACTCGGTAAACAACACTTCCTTCTCAATTTTCCCAGCTTTTAGGGGACTTGAAAAGAAGAGTCAGGAATTGAAAGGTAAAAAAGATTGAACTATCAAATCAAGATAGTCACTCCATGCAGGTTTCAGGCATGCCAACTGAATAAATTAATGGAAGTGCTGGAATTGTCCCTGCATTATATAACACCTGTTCATCAGCCACAGTCATGTGGTTACATGTTTGTGCCATCTAAAGTTCCTTGTAAGGAACTTTGTTCACTTATCAGACATGAGAAGAGGTGTGCCTGACACAGCACACAGCATTTGAATTATCTAACAATCTAATTATTTTTTCCACCCTCTGTCAGCCAAATCTTGAGAAAAACCTCGAGAAATAAAATAGGTCAAGGCACTTTATGCCAATAAATAGCATTACAGCCCAAGAGGAGTGTCAAGGATAGGAAAATCCCCAGGCATTTTCCCAAACAAAATTCATGTCATAGTCTGAAGAACATTCCTCTCATGAATTTCAGATGGTCAGGTTACCTCTACTAAGGAAATAGCACAACAAGATCAAGAAACAGAGCAGAAGGTCTGATTCACATGAGAGGTTTTCCTGTTATTCTTCCACTTGTCAGAGGCATCTGTACAGAGTCAAGCACCAAATACGAAAGTCCTAAATTAAAATGGAAAAACACAGTAGTCCTGGTCAGCTCAAAGGTCTGTCTAAGCTAATACCACATTTCCAGCAACACCCAACAGGAAATGCTCAGGCTAAGAGCACAAGGAATAAACTATCTGTTGCACACACCCACAGAAATCCACAGGTTAGGGGCTTTCTGAGCCAAGGACCACAGCTGTTCTCTTTGCAGTGAATGGTCCTGGATAAATCTGTGTAGTAGGAACTGTCTTCTGAAAACAATTGCCTGCTTGGCCCTACATTACACCTGCTGGCAGCAAGTTTTGGAACCTCACTGCATGTTGTATGAAAACAGACTTCCCACTCTCCTAAACTGCCAGGTGCTTCCATCTGATCCTCCCATACAATGAGAAACACCCCTTTCCAATTCAGCTTCTCCCTGCCTCTGCCTCTCATGACTAAAGCAAATTATTTTTGTGACTTTTTTATGATTTCCACAGGAGTCTGCAATGGGACTTGCTGCTCATCATAGCAAACTCTTCATCCTCCCTTCTAATTTCTTCAGTTTCAAGCCCACCCTACTTCTTCGGTTCTTGTTTTCCTTCCCACAACTACCTCCACTCCCACAGCTTAGAGCAGGTGTACAGGAATACAAATATCAGATCCTGTTTGGTTCAAACAGCTCCCTATCTACAGATGTGTGGAGAGCCTCCCCATGTTTCACCTGGCAGCAGTGCCACAGAATACCTTTAAATTTCTGTGCGCTTGGCTGTGAGGGTGGGCGGGCTGAGAGCAGCACAGCCTGGGAACTTCGCTGGAAATCAAGACAGAAGCTCCAGCCCTGAAGTGCAGGACAGCCCAGCTGGGCTCTTACCATCAATATGTGGCTACAAAAACGTGCAGGTGAGCAGTGTGTTGGAACTTTGAAGACTATGGTTAAGTTTTCTCAGAAAATCCACAGGGACAAATTCTGAGCAAAAATGTCTATTTTTCAAGTATATATATTTATTTCCAGAAGCACAGATACCTATTAAACCACTTTTTTTTTTTTTTTAGCCAGTAATTTGATAAAAAGTATTTTGAGGACCAGATAGTGAAAAGTGGCTCTGTTTCTCAGGTGTTATATAGAGAGCAACCCAAAAATAGTACTTTATCCATCCCCAAAAGCTATCACTCTAGCCAACTCTAATTAAATCCTTTAATTTATTTTGGGGTTTGCTGGTCTTTTCCTCTTTAGAAGATGGAGATTTAAATATGCATAGACTCACTGTCATGTCTAAATGTAAATATGCTCTAAACCTCACTTCAGGTCAGCATTCAGTGTCCTTTGTAGGCAAATCATGGAAGGGGCTACCTCCATGTCTGCAATCCAAGGCTTTCACACCTTCCTCACTGCTGTGCCAGCCATCTGCCAACAACCTGGTTCTACCTATAGTCATCTTTTAGTTGAGGCTAAGAAAATGACAGAATCTCAGTTGTTACTTGGGAAAATACTTTCTCCTCTTGTTCAACAAAAAGGAGGGTGAGGCCTACAGAGCTGAACAAGTATTTTTCATATGACAGGGTGCTCTGTGGACCAGTGATGGGAAACAGGGAATTATGAAACCCCAGTCTAGACTGAAGGAAAACAGACCTCTCTTTCATCAGTATTTAGGTTCACCTTATAACTCGACTTGTTGAAGTGATGGTGACATCAGCCTTCACCTCCTGGGGACATGCAGCAGGGCCATGAGGCTCTCACCCCAAGCAGGAAGAGCCAGCAGGAGTGATGGGAGGAGCACAGCATCACCTGCCCAGCCAGCAGAGAGGGGGGACCCCGGCAGGCAAAGGGCCTGAGGACACCCCGTCAGTGAAGCACAGGGTCATCGTGCTGCAGCCCACGGGCACCAAGGGACTCCATGAAGCCTCACCACTCCCCATCTGTGAATCCTGGCCCCCTCCCTCATGGGGAGGGACAACACTAAAACATGGAGCTAACGGAGACTTTTGGGATCTTAGAAAGCACACACACCTCTACTACAGGACATGAGCTAAAACCTGTTTCTTCTGAGCCTTTTCTTTCCAGGAACGCTACTGCCATAAGGGGTTGGGGTAATTTGGAACCAACAGCCAGTTCTGCAGCTACCATGGCTCCTCTTCTTGCTTGCAAAGGCAAACCTTGATGCCAAACTGGAGGAATCTCTCTCCCATCAGGTGATTTCCATTGCTGCAGCACTCTGTGGCTGGAGAAGATGGATCTCACCACTGAAGCATTAAATGAAAACACAGTATAGAGAGTAACATGCAGAGGAGAGAAAAAGATTCTGACTAGCACTGCATTCAAGGCATTATGTCTCAACATGTACAATTTTTCTACACCATTTCTTTTAAAAACTGAAATTTTAAGGGGTTTGGGGTTTTTTCACATTTAATACAAACTAAGAAACATGAAACTAGAGTGTATTGATATCCAGGTATAACAACAGTAGCAGAAAATCATTTTAAAGATAAATCCCAAGCACAATACTTAGTGCCAAAGCACATCCAAATGAGTGGGACCCACTATTCTACCTCTAGAGCCTGAGCCTGTCAAAGACCAAAGCCAGCTTCTGGTAACAGATATGGAGAGAAGATTGTCTTCTTTCAGTTCAGTCAATTAGTTCATTACAATGACTCAATCACCTAAAGTTGGGAAATGCTTTAGGGCTGCAGAAACAGAAAGCTTGTTTCCTTCCTCCAGTCAACAAAAATTCAAGGTGAGGGTACAAAATCTACTAATACTAAATCAACATGGCAGAAAACAATCAGTACAATTTAAAAAAATAAAAATTCATGTGCTCAAGAAAAAAGCTTGTTATTTATTACATAAAATTACCTGAAAATGTACCCGATACTTCCATTTCATGCACAATTTTAAACCTTTCTTTCTTCTTAAGAACTACTTTTAATGCTCAGGTTTTGATGCTGGACACTGCATTTGCAATTACATTTCACTGCAAAGCCAATCATAACAACATGCAAAATTATTACCAAAAAATCAATCATTCAGCAAATGAAGTAATTTGTTATTTGCCAAAATAAAAACCTAACTAAATCTTTATGAGACTATCCAATTACTTAAACAGATATTTGTGGACATTGTATAGATCAGCAGAGAGGAAAACTAAATTTAGGTTAAAAGCCATTTTTAGCTGCACATCAATATGTTTTAATGGCCATCCAACACCGTGAATCACTCTCTCTTTAGGAAAATACCTAAAAACTACACATGCAAAATAATACCAGAATTGATTTTGTATAGCCATTCTTCTGTTTGCCATTTAAAAACAAACAAAAACCCACCAAAACCAAACACAGTCAAAGCCTGATGCAAAGTCTGTACAAATGACAGCATTCCTTAGCAAGTGACACAGCTGAGTGAATGTTTGCAACATTTGGCCAGGCAGGGAAAGCAGCAACTCTGATGCCCATTGCTGCAAGCTCCAGTTGGGACCCATTTGTCACACACGTGAAAAGGAGTTAATGCTTCAGCAACACATTTCACACGGGTGATAATGGTAATTGGGAGACCTCTGGAAAAGCATGGGTAACCCACATTTGGCTCTTAGAAGCAATCAATTGTCTCTTCCCCCAAAACCAGAAAACTTTTTCAAGTCCTGAGCTGTAATTCCAATTTTGTGTATTCACTCAAAGTTTTCCCTTCTGTCATTTGAATCTGGGTAAATACAGAAGCAAAGCCAATCTCTTGCCAGTCCAAGCAACCTTGACTTCACAAGTCTCTGAGTCACAGATACCAACTCCTCCTTAGCTCTCTTCTCACTAACAATTAACTAGTCTTCTTGAAATCAAGACTGCTGGGGCTGAGACTTAGAAAAGAGGCTGAAGGAGAAGCGTACTTAAGACCATCCTTCCAGGGTATAAAATTTTACATGGAAGCATCTGAATGCCTACACAGCATCAGAGCAAACATAGGACCTTATCCCCAAAAGAAGTGTCTGTTTTGGGAAAGGCTTAGCACACAGAAAAACTAACTTTCCCCAGGGTAAATAGAGGTAGGTTCCCCCACACACAGGCTGTTAGTCTTAGTATCTTCCTCATGTTCATCTACCCTCTTTTTTTAAATCTATTTGCACTTTTAGCCTCCACACCCCCCTGCAGCAGTGAGCTCCAAAGCTCCACAGATGGAAGAAGTACTTGTTTTAATCTTCCTGGCTAGTAAGGTCATTGCCTATTCTTAACTATGAACTATCAGGAGTTGCTCTCCTTACTACACTGCTGTGCAATTTTACAATTTTCTATTATATCTCCCTTAGCAGTCTCCTTTCCAAGCCAAAAAGTCCTAGGCACTTCAGCCTGTCTTCCTATAGAAGGCAACTCCACTGCACATTTCTGTATATTTTCAGTAGCCAGAAAGGCATGCTGTAATCAGAACTGATAAACAGAACAGATTCAAACTGCAGTATACAGATAATTTCTATTTTACTCCCTGTTGGTTTCCCACTATGGTTTTATTTGTCTATTTCACCCCAAATTGAAAACTGAGCTCAGATTTCTCTTTCATTCACTAACCAAACTATTTCCTAAAATACAATCCCAGGTGCCAGACCAGTTCTGGGAGGTCTATCAGCAGTACTAAACATCTCAAAGAGACCTCACTGTTTCTATTAACGAGAAAAGTTTTGAAAGTGCCCCACTCAAAACTACCAAGAAAAAAACCCCTACCCCTGCACTTTCTGCCCACTTCTCCAAGCCTGCAGCCACTGCCCGTCAACATGGTTCACTTGCCTGTGCTAATTGGCTCTGCATACACTATTAATTCACTCTCTTCTTACTTTGAGGTTGTAATTTGTCCCCATTGGGAGGTAATAGAAGCCAGCACATGGTCAGTCATGGATGGCTCTGATGACTCAGCTGCTGTGAGGTAGTTTGCTAGGACACGATCTCCAGCGTGTTTGAGCCCAGTGTTTACTGTGCAATAGGTGATACTTATCTCAAGCCACAAGCCATGAAACATTTTACATCCAATAACCTTCTCCTGGAAGCTGCTCCCACAGTCTTCCCAAAGTCCTCTTCCAGAGAGCACATTTGCTGAAGTCATGAGACAGTGACACAACCACTCAGTCTGCCAACTGAGAAGTGAATTCATAGCCACCAACACTGCTGCTCCTGCAAGTTGGTGCCCTTCCTGGAACCCCTGGCAGCACTGAGTGCACCCCCATCCCTCTGTGAAAGCAGCCCAGCCCTTCATTTCCTCGCCTCCAGGGAGATGGTGGGTCTGCCACTCAGGTGTGCATCCAGCACGGCATGGGCCTCCATGCCAGTTGGACATCCAACACCTACACGTGTCTCCACCAGGCTGCCCAACCCAGCAGTGGTGCTCTGAACTGCAGGGAGCCATTCCCATGGAGCTGGAGTGACACTGCTGGGACCAGAGCCACTTCAGGAGAAGGGCAGTGGCACAGGTGACAGTGGCCTATCAGCTCTACCTCCTTGCTCTGCAGGCTTCAAGTTGCAGCCAGTCTTTTACAGGGGTGCCCACTGGAAACATCCAAGCAGCTTCTCACAGATGTGGCAGGGAAGATCCATCTACTGAGGAATGTTTTTTCAGTAGCCTCCAGTGACAAGTGGAACCAAAAGCCTCAGCCCAGAATCTGAAGTTCCTCACACTCTACCAAAGCTCAAAGCTCAACTTCAGCCAGGTCAGTAAATGCTTGCCTTTGCTTGTGTTTTAAAGCGCATGGCAAGCAGGAAGATGAGAACAAGCCATTCAAGAGGGAAGGTGGTAAAACAACTATCTCCAGATCTAAACCACCAGGAGAAAAAAAGGATTAGTTCTGTCATAGAGAGGGGAAATCACAATATAAACCTCATAGAAGGTCACGAAAGGGCTCCCCAGTATTGCTCTAAATGCTGGGATCACTGCATTTGACCTCCAAGAGTATCAGCAAAGCTCCATGGGGCTCCAGCAATGACGGAAACTACCTTTATGTGAAATCCTTTGTAAGAAAAAAAAGGAAGAACATAAACGGGAAACGCAGTTTGCAGCTACAGAATGCCTTGTTGCGGCCCTACTATCTGGATAAATCCATCTTTGTATTTTAGTACTGCTATCTCTGGCACTGTTATTAGACATTTTATTTACCCAGTAGAGCTCCAAGTTCATAGATTTCCACAGAATCCCAGACCATGTAGAAAACATTCCTAGTTTCTGTTAAGAGACGTTTTGGAGGATCCCACTGAAGACATAATGAAAAAAATCACTTCAGCCACAGTCAGTTGAAATTCAAACCATATAAAGAACCTCACTCTCTGCTTCATTTCATCAGTTTTAAGGATAGTCCTCAGTGGCTGCCAGATGGTTTTCTCCAGAATAAACTCCTAAAATGAGTAATTTACAATTTCTTGACCAGACCCTACTTGAGCTGGCTAGAAAAAGCCCAAAACAAAACCTGCAACAAAAGCAAACACACAAACAAAAAACCCCAAGAAATCATTCATTGTCCCTATTCATAATCATATTTCATTTTAGTTTAAAATTAAACATCCAAACTCTGGATTTAATATTGGGCAGCTGTTAATAGTTAAATATATGAAATCCAGCTGCCATATCCAAAGTACTTTTTTGGAGTTGTATTAACATATCTCTTGCAGTTACACCCAACGCTACTCTTGGCAATATACACATCTTTAAAATTATTTACAATGCTATATATTTCTATGTGCATACATTCCATAGAGCACCAACATACACTGCAGTGAGAATCTCCTTCATACCCTTTTTCTCTCCAGACTTCACAGTCCTAACCAAGACAGTCTTTGCAAACTATACAAGAACAACATGGAAGCAAAGACACTGCATGTGGTTGAACAAGGAACAACCTTTGGAAATTCATTTAGATGAAGAATCATTTATAACCTTCCTTACCTGCTGTACCCAGGTCACTTTAGATCTTCATAGATGGCATCATCTGCTGTAATGCTATCAGTGAAAAGCTTAATCCTTTTCAAAATCCTTTATTTACCAGTGCTCCAGGGCATTCCAAAAACAAGTTTAACTTTGGCTGGAGTTTTCTGCATTTAGTTTCCTTCAAGCAGTGGCATTTTTGAAAAAAAAAAAAAAAAAAAAGAAAGAAAAAGAAAACAAAAGCAGTCACTGTAAGCTAGGCTTGAGTCCCACATGTTACTGAAGAAGTAGATGAAGAGTGTAGTTCTCCTCTGCGCTTCAATAAAACACTGCCTGCAGACAACTCAGCAACATCAGAACCAGTATGGTCTAAATTTGAAATGGGTTGTAGACCTAAAAAATAACCCACACTAGCAGGAATCAATAGCCACAACTCCACTGTTAAAAGCACAGAAGCTTTGGTGCCTGGTCTCTTTGCTCAGGCTGAACACACCTGGGTTTGGCTTGGCTGCTTCATAACTACCTAGAGGAACATCCCACCCATGGGCTGCTCCAGGCAGCCTCCTTCCTTTGGGAGGCACAGGGACATCCTGCAACTCAAAACTTAGTTGTTGTGGCAATGCTAGCAGTTCATCATCATCCACTGTCCTCACCAGGGAGTCCTCCCTTGCCAGGGAAAGAGTAACACCTGGAAGAACTGTGTATGCAGCCTGCTCTGCATCCAGCTCCAGGGAGCCCTGGGAAGGGCGGTGGTCAGCAGAAGGTGGTGGGGATCGCTCTGGCAGCCACATCTGGCTGCCATCCCTCCCAGACACTCCTGCCCTGGGCCAGGAACAGGATTGTGACAGCAACACGCCAGCCTCTTCCAAAGCTGCCCTCCATGTAGGCTGCGGGCACAGAAACACCACCCTGCCCACGTGTGGCTGATCCAGACATCAGGACACACTGAAGCTGCAAGATCTTGCTCTGACTGCTCAGCAGAGGTAGGTGGCCCACACCAAAAAGCCAACAGCCAAACAACCACCACCACACCCCTGTCCCCAAAGCACTGTGTGAACTAAACAGCCAGGTACAAATCAGATCATTGTCCCCGATTTCTGCAATAAACACAGTTTGTTTCCATGCTGCATCACAAGTACTTAGCCCTGCTACTGCCCTGCACAGGTACATTGATTATTATTTCATGCTTGTTTCACAGATAGGGAAAGCAAAAGACAAGGTGATCACTTTCAGAAGCACTGGCTTTTGAGCTGTTGGTACTCTGGGGATGCCCAGCTGAAGGCAATGAACTACAAAATACTCCAAAACAAACATATGCCTAAAGAACCCAAAAACAAATTAGCCAATTTTTGGACTGTAGGTCAAAACTGTATTACTGGCCAACACGATCAGTTACCTCAGCTCTCTCCCTTTCCTGCAGTAAGCAGGTTATTAGGAGAACTTCTGTCAGAAGAACTCAGAACACAAGCACTCAAGGACTCAGATAACTTTTCTAAAAGGCAGAAAGATTGCTTCTGTGTTACTGTACAAGACTTCATGTCCCTCTTATCATCATTTCTATCAGCACAGCACCGTTTAGTCACCTCCCTCCAAAAGGCACTCCGGGATGCACGCTGCAATATGCATATTAATTATCATTAAAGTATACTCTGTTTCACTGGGGCATTTCAGATTCAAGATGCTCTTTTAATGGGTTGCCTCCCAGGAAACTGACTTCACCTGTAATGACACAGTAAATGCTAATGACCACTGTTTAATTGGGGCAGTGCTAGTAAAATTTTGCTTCAGAGGGATTCAATTTACTTGGTGCCAAGGAGTTAAGTGATTAATCAGGTGTTAAATAGTATGTACTTCCAAACGCTGGTCTTCTACCATTCAATCCTACACCGCTTAATTTAATGACAGCTTTGTCACTGACACCAACAGAAGGAGGATCCTGTTCCTCCTAGTACACAAGTAAACACCAAGGAACATGCTCTGCACTGACAGATACTCAGCCTTGGCTGGATTCTGGCCACGTGGAGCTGAACAGTCCCTCAGCATGGGAAGCCTTCAGTGAGAGAGGGCTCTTTGCAGAAACAGCATCAACGAGGTTATCAGGAGACATAACCCACCATCCAAAAAGTAGGGGAGAAGCAAATTAAGATTGAAAACTCAAACACTACACTGATTCCTTGCCCTTTAGCTTTTTCTGCCCTCTGCCTTTTTTTAAACTATTACAAAGTACATCCTCCAGTCCAAAATGAGCACTCTATGAAGCCCTTCAGCTACAAGATCCCGTGCTGAAGGACTCCTGCAGCCACCCCATTGAGCTCAGCACAAGAGAGAGCACCGATATCCACCAAGCTTGCACCTACATAAAATCTGCACTGAAACAGCGTGAAACCCGACTCGCAGTGAGGCTCTGTGCCTTCAGTGCTGCCCACAGAAAGCACTCTCAGCTCAAGCATCAGCCAGGGGCACACAAGAGACCCTGGGCTCAGAGAGGTCCTGGTCTGCAACACCTGGAGCAGCTGATCTGTCCCCATATCCCCAGTTTTAGTTCCCACACAACTTCACACTTGTGCCAGCACAATTGTATGGTCACATGGTAAGTCAGACTAAGCAACAGAAAGTGTCATATTTATAAAAAATAAAATAAACAAATTAAACTGTGCCCTTTGGGAGCCTTCCACTTGCCTGCTGTATTTTGAATCTCCATATGACACCACAGTGATATTCTCAAGGTATATTCATTTCAGGGGATCCTGACAATCAGAAAGCTCCAGGTGAGGTTTTAAACAGAACTTATCACCACATAGACCTTAATTAATCACAAAACTCATCATCTGTGCGTAAACTTCTAGTCCTGTCTCCCTCTGAGCTTTTGCTCCTGTATGTCTTTGCCAAGATGTTTACACTCCCCTGGTGCCTCAATTCTCCTATCTGTGGGAGGAGAGGTGAGGCCTTAAGGATCACTTGCCAATACTATAATGAGTGCCAACGTCGTGGCACTATTTACAACAATATAATCAGCTAACTACTGTGCCTCAGGATCAGAGGAACAGGTTTACTACCAACACAGATATTCCATCTATGAAAAAAAGAGTCTGACTATCACAACCACACCAGATGCCCCTTCCCAGCTGAGTCAAAAGCCTTCAAGCCCTCTCAGATTGGAGCTCACCACAACCCCAAAGCTTCCCAATCAATGCAGAGAGTATGCTGACACCCTAAGCTGTAAAAAAAACTTAGGGCCCGACCTTCATGCTCATCTCTTACCCCCGAGATCTTATTTTCTAAACCCCACGGTGAGTTCTCTTGACAGCTTTAGACCCTACGCACATGCTTAACCTCCCTGCCACAGCTGCACCATGGGTCTGCTTGCCATGAGCCAGGCAAGCACACACCCAAGTGCTGGCAAGGTCTGGCTATCAGCAGGGTATTTTTCATCTCCCAGAGGAGTCAGCCAGCACATACTTGCTGCAAAGCAAGCACGTATCAATACACAATCACACACACACATACTGATAACTGCTTAACACAATCCAAGATATTACTGCAAGCTTATACTGATTACCAGTAATAAAATATAAACCAAAACTTCACCTCCTCAAAGTTTTCCCAAATCTGATTAGAGCACTCCTCTAACACGACGAGATAGGAAGACTGTGCACGGAGCAGCTGGGGCATAAACAAAGCACCAGCCTTCACCTTCTCTGGTGAAGCTTTCCGTGTTCATCAGCCCAGGTGCTGTGGCATTTACTGCCTGCACCCTTGTCCCAAACTGGAGGAGGAGGGGGAAGAAAGAACACCAACAACAAACCAAGAAAAGAACAACAAAACAAGAAAACACACCCACCAGCTCCACTGCTGCCCCTTCACAGGTTCCTAGCAAAACTTTGTGACACCCATGTAGCACAACACTCACCTACTTTTCAGAACAAGGCAGCAAAGTTGGGGTACTCTGCGTAGCTTTTTCCCCTGCCTCAGTATCACACTCCATGCCATGAGACAGACTGGAATACTGAAGAAACTACCAGTTGCACCCCCAGAATCAGCTGCCATTTAAACAGCTCCTCTTAAATCCAGCCACTGAACACCACCACCTTTATCACCTGGTTTAAAAAAGTGTCCAAAAAGAAAAGCTGAAGGGGAAGCTACCCATAACAGTTAGACTGGTAAAGAAATGCTTTCATTTGAAGTTCACGTTTCTGTCTGCAAAGTTTTAATTTTAAAATTTGAAACTACTGAAATAGCCAGTAACAGAGAAGCCAGTAACAGCAGTTTCTACATGCAGACAAACGGTACATTAAAAACAAGTTCAGATCCTGATGTTTAGAGTTGATCACTTCTAAAAAAAAAAAAAAAAATCAGTTTTCCAGTAACTGTTGAAATGTAATGAAAATGTGGCATTTACTAATTTCAGGACTGAAGGAGAAGTTTGTATCTCTCCAGTAGGAAAATGATTACTTACAGTACGATTCTATAACACACCTTAGTGACACTGGGTAAGGACCAGTTTTACAGTTCCTGAAATCAACAGGACGGTTGTTGATTTCAGTAAGAGCAGAAGTAAGCCTCCTATTTTCAAAATGACACGTCAAAAACAAGGAAATACAGCTCATATGACACCACTTTTTCATGACATTTGCGTTCTTTGGTCCGGAGAACACATCCTACCTTTCCACGGGGTTTACCAGAAAAAAAAACCAGCAGCTATATCTCATTTTGTATATTTTTAGGGACCCAATGAGTTAATAGAACACGTTTTGCCTGCATTAGCATTTCACCATAGAGTAACACACATACAATACCCCGTTATCCAGTTTGCCTGTGTTACGAAAAGTCAAACTACACTCTAAGCCACGAGACTTCACGGGACACAGGCCTGATTGCATTTAACTCAGCAAGAGAAAATACACCCAGAAGTTTTCAAATTGTGTTCCCACCATAGAGAACGCAAGACTCCCCCGTACACACACCGGACAAGCAAACAAAAGAGCATCATGCTGAATAAGTGTTTATTCCAGGCTCTTCCCCTCAGAGAGAGTCTGGAAGTCACCTCTTTCTTCCGGGCAGGGAGAGACAACCACTGAAGATCGCTTTCTTACTCGGGCACAATTAGTCAGGAGCAGAAGGGAGATTCCTGGCTTGCAACAAGACAAAGCGACTCCTAAATTAAATGCAAAACCGGGGAGTGAGGGAAGGCGAGAGGAAAGCAGTGGGCTGCTAGATAGGAAGGGTCTGGACAAAAAAGGAAACTCAATTTTGTTTCCATTGTCTCAGCTTCATGCCGCCTCCACTTAAAACGATAAACTTCCCGGGGTAAGCCCTTCTTCAGCAGGCCAAGGCACGGGAAATATCCCCCAGCCCCTGCTGGAGCGGGGCCGGGCTGGCAGCCCTGGCTCTCCTACCTGCCACCGGCAAGCAATGCCAGGAATTGCAACCACTAAAATAAATAGCAGTAATACGGATAATAAGGGAAAAAAATATTAAAATTCAGGAAAGACGGGCAGAAAGACAGAAAGAAAGACAGAAAGAAAGACAGAAAGAAAGACAGAAAGAAAGACAGAAAGAAAGACAGAAAGAAAGACTCACAACCCACTGTAGGCGGAAGCAGGAGCGGCTGCATCTCCCCGACGGCAGGAAACTTTCTACGAAGTTGCTGGCGGGGACGGCGGGCAGCCAACCCCGCGGGAGGCCGGGCCGGGCTCCGGGGCCCCCTTAAAGCTCCGTGCCGTGGACATCCACGCCGGCAGAGCCGGGGCCGCCGCCGTGTCCCCGGGCAGCGCAGGGCGCTGACAGCCCGCGGCACCGCGTCCCCGCCCGCGGCCGGAGCGGCGCGGGGAGCACCCGCAAACGGGGGCACCGACCCCCGCGGCCGCCCTTCGCCCGCCCGCGTGAAAGACAGAAGAGGGAAAACCGGTTATTTCCACCAAAATAACCCTGGGCAAAACACGGCGAAGCCCTCCGCCGCCCCGAGGCGCGGGCGGGCGCGACCCGCGCTGACAGGGGCCGGGCGGACAGAGGGACGGGGCTTTACCTTGATGCAGCACGGCGCCGGAGTCTCGGACATCTCTCTGGAGGGAGTCGGCGGAGCCCGACGGGGCAGGCGCGGGCGGGCAGACGGGAAGTTCTCGGGCTTTCCCCACTTTCCGCTCCTCTCCCGGCGCGGCGGCGCGGCCCGACCCGGCCCGTCCCCTCAAGGGGAAGTGGCGGCCGGGGGCGGGCGCGGCGCGGCCGGGGTGGCGCGGGGGGGTCCGGCCGCGGGGCCGGGGCCGCTCCTCGCTGCTGCTGCCGCCGCTCCCCGCGGGCGCGCGCGCGGCCGCCCGCGCGCCACCCCCCCCACGCCGCGCGTGTGCCTTGCGCGTGCTCGCGGCTCCGCGTGAGAGGCGATGCGCGCGCGCGCGCGGGAAGAGGGAGAGGGCGCGGGAGTGCGCGGGAAGGGAAGTGGGGGGTGGGGGGGCGCGGCCCCGGTCCCCGCCGGTGTTTTCCTTCCTGGAAAAGAGAGAAACCGAAAGGCGGCAGCGGGGGCCGGGCCGGGCCGGGCGCTGCGCCCCGCCCCGCCCCGCGCCGCCGCTCATTGATCCGGAGTTTCGGGGCCGAAACTGACGTGGGTTCCCGGCACCCGCACCGCCCCTTAAAGGGGCCGCGGCGGCAGCAACGCCGGCCGGGCCACCGCCGGCCCAGCGTCCCCGGCCCGCGGGCGGGGCGGGCGTGCGGCTGGCTCTGGCCGGCGCCCTGGGTGCCCCTGCGTGCCGGCCAGGGCCGGGAGGAGGCTGGAAGGGCGCGGCCGGGCCGTGTCGCCGTAGCCGAGCTGGTGCCGTTTGACACCGCGCGGGCCCTTTAAGCACGGAGCGGCGGTCCCGGGGCGGGCAGCGGGACGAGCGGGCCCCGCAGCACAGCGAGCTTTGTTCCGCCGCCGCTCGGGCGGCCCCGGCCGAGGAGCGCAGCGCGGCCGCTGCGGGCACGGGGCGTCCGCGGAGACGCCACCGGCCCGGCCCGGCCCGGCTCGGCTCGGCTCGGCTCGGTTCCCGTGTTCACAGCCCGGCCTGGCCCTGCGTTCGGAGCCCGGCGCTGGCGCTCCAGCGCAGGGTTCCAGGGATGTGTTTGTGTCACCGGCAGCGGGTGGATGCAAACCCCTACCTTGTGTGTGATTTCCATCGGCGATGGTGTCTGCGCCCGTTTCTGCCTGGCTCCTGGACGGTACAGCCCCAGCCCTCGTGATGGGAGTGAAAAGAGCAGGGGGAAAGTGAAAAACACCTCGGCCATCTCTTCGTCCAAATCTCTCTGTGATTTTACGGGCAGTTGCTGGTGTCCTGACTGGTTTTTAGACGCATCCACTTTATTGCAAGGCCTGAGGTTGCCTGGGAGCAGGGCATTACTTTGTACCCGTAGGACTGCAAGGCAGGGCTGCTTCTGGAGTCTGCTGCAAGGATGCTGTGCACTGGCATAGGGTAGGCTCCTCTAAGTGATTTAGTGCTGCCACAAATGGCGGACGATAGGGAATCCAACCGTGGTGCTTTCAGAGCAAGGCTTAGCTCACGTTTCGTGGTGCCTGCCTTAAGCGTGGTGTGCTGGCATCGAATGCAGAGCTGGTTCACCTGCATGGCCAACAGGCCAGACTGCTGTAGGCAGCCCTTGGTCTCCATTTTGCAAACCAGGACCCACTCTTTGCAGCCTCTTACAGCTTCATTTTGGCCTTAAACTAAATGAGAGATGGTACTATCCCCTCCCAGCCTAGCAAACAATGACCCTTTTTAAATATGGGACCAACTCAACAGCGAAGGATTCATATTTACTGTCTTCCCTCAGCACAGATGAACTGCTGAAGTAGAATTGTTGCTCTACAGAGTCATGGAATCATCACGGTTGGAAAAGTCTTCCAAGATCATCCAGTCCAACTGTCAACCCAGCACTACTGTATCCCCTAAATCACTAAACTGTATCACTTGGTGTCAGATCCAGATGCCTTTTAAGCACATCCAGGGATGGGGATTCCACCTCCTCCCTGGGCAGCCCCTTCCAATGCCTGACACCCCCATATAGTGACATTTATTTTTTCTCATATCCAATTTAAAAATCCTGTGTCTCAGCTTGAGGCCATTTCCTCTTGTTTTCTCACTGAGGGCATGGCAGAAGGGACTGGCCCCCTCCATCCCCCTGTCAGGGAGTTGTAGAGAGCAAGGAGGTCTCCCCAGAGCCTCCTCAAGACTAAACTCCAGCTCCCTCGGGCATTCCCCATAAGACATGTTTTCTAGACCCTTCACAAGCCTTGTGCCCTTCTCTGGACACGCCACAACACCTCAATGTCCTTTTTAAAGTGAGGAGTCCGAAACTGAATGCCAAATACAGGGCATTGCCTCTCTCTCCCCTCTTATCCTCTCTGTTTCATCACCATGACATGTTGCCTTTTTACCTGCATGAGATTACCACTGGCTTTCCCCGAGAGCTGGGTTATTATTCTCTGTCTCATGGCAGGTTGGAAGTTTTTGAGATTCTTTATATCAAATGTAGAAAATTGAGGTGGAAAAGATTTGTTAGGTCATCTACTCTGCTCCCCTGATGGTAGAGCACTTGTATGATTTTTCTCTTAAATGCCTCAGGAACTGTGGCTTGCACCTCTTTCTTTTCAAGTCTGTTTCACGGTCCAGAAAGTTCCATGGTCAGGAAGATATTTGGTCTATGTTTTCATTTGTCCAGTTTCACCCAATTACTTCTGATTACACATTGTGTACTCCCCTGAACAGCTTTTCTTCTCGATGGCTGTTTGTGTTTTACACACAGGCATCACTCATTTTCCTAGTTATTGCCATCCTTTCTTTTTATCTCCTTTCATTAATCAGTCCCTGCAGCCACTTTATCACTTATGTCTTTGGTCTTCTTTGATACCCGTTCAATTGGTCATCATTTTCTCAGCCCATGGATACTGACATGGTGTCCTATCACAGTTTCATTTGTCTCCAAGCTGCCTCAAAGGCTTGTACAGAATCTGTCACCTGACATGGCTCTGAATCACACGTGTTCCAGCTTGCAGTGCCATTGCAATCTGTTTTCCCCCACAGACATTCCGGTGAAGATGTGCGTCCCAAGTTTCTGTTTTCTGCCTGTGGTTTCAACATCTCTTCCTTCTGGGATCACTGACAGTTGCTTTTCCTCGCGCTTTATTAATGGCCCTTACAAATACAGGCCATGATCCATGCCCTGGAACCTCTCAACCAGTGTGGATGGTCGCAAGTATCTGTCCAGGACCACAGCCTGATTTAGAGCTTGTCGGATACGGGGTTATGATTATTAAAGTTTCTATGGCTTATGCTCACGAGAAGTCTCCACAGGAACGGCATGGCTGGGAGTCTGTTGAGAGGTGAGAGGCCATTGTGAGTGAGGAGTGTCGGCTGGCAGTGAGATTGTGATTGGCTGGAGGAACGCATGGACAGTGTATGAGCAGGAAGCTGATTGGCTGGAGGAATGCGTGGACAGTGTACGAGCAGGAAGCTGATTGGCTGGGAGAACATGTGGAGAGCAGCGTGGCAGCTGAGCCAGCCAATGGGTGCCTTCTTTCTGTTAAGGTCTGTTAAGTGTCTCTAAGGTTTGGTTTCAGTTATGTCAAGTTGAAATTAAAGATATAAAAAGGGGCCGATTTTTACGATAGATCTCCTTCGGATGCACAAGGGGGTCTGTGACGCTTTGCTCCCCGCTGCTACAAATGGTGCCCAAACAGGGACTGCTATAAATGGCTGCCCCAGTTGGGGACCTATAAAGGCGGTGCAGCGTGTGTGGTCCACTCCAGCAGCAGCTCTCATTGGGTCAAGGAACTGACCAGGAAGAGTCTGGGAAAAGGATCCATGAAAGGATCCAAGGAAAGGATCCAGGGAGGATGCAGGAAGTAGAGCTGGGAAAAGGATCCGGGAAGAGTTTGGGAAGGAACTCAAGAGTTCAGGAAGGAACTCAGGAATTTAAGGTGTGCGCACCTCACTGGCGGGGTAGTGGACCAGTGGGAGAAAGTATGGAAGGTGGAATATCCTGTAAACAAAGCAGGAGCTTGGGCCAGGTCAGGCAGCTCCTACATCAGCAATCTATTAACATGGCTGATGTGAAACTAAGCACCCTGCTGGACTGGGTGTTGAATCAAGTTAAAGGTTTTCCCTTTAGTGGGCCCTTTTGATTAGAAACCTGGCAAGCAATGGGCCAAGAGACCCTTTGATATCACCAGGGATGGCAATGCCGAAGCTTGCAGACACCTTGCTACTTGGGGAACAATCATGGCAGCCATTAAAGGAAGTCACTCAAATGTCAGCTGTTACGTAGCTTTAAGTTAATTTCCCCAAACCCTCAGCGCCACCAGAACCCATATGCGACCCCGAGTTTAATCCAAACCCCACAGAATTGCCTTACCCCAAGATCAACCCAGGCCCTGCAGGACTGCCTTGGCCTGTGTGGCAGGCCCCCTTGGCACGGAATTCCCATATCACAAGCAGGCAGCGGACTCACTTCCTGCCTGAGATGGCAACGCGGTAGTCCAGTGTTGGCAAAAATGCTGGGAGGCCACCATGAAGGAGGGCAACTTGGCGGTCGTTATGGCCTGCCTAGTAATATATGCACCAAACCAACAACCAGTGTACCAAGAACTAGATTATAAAGTAATTAAAGAACTGATGGCAATAATAAAAGAAAGCAGCTTATCCTCCCATCATGCCCTAAGCTACCTAGAATCCATCAGCACTGCATACGTCCTTACACCCCACAAGTGGAAGAGCATAATGAAAATTATTCTAACAGCGACGCAGTTTGCAGTCTGGCTGACTGATTACCAAGAGCTGTGTGCAGCCGAGGCAGAAGCTCTGCAGGACAGAAATCCACCAATTGCGGCTGCGCAGCTGAGAGGGTCCCTTTGCAGTCCCTGCAGCACAGGCAGGTTACCTGTGTGGTGCATGTGATATCATCACTCTCGTAGCCCTGCAGGCCTTGTGGTGACACCCAGGGATGGATATTGATTCTAATCTTCTTTTGCTAAGATTTTGCAGGGTCCAGTGGAGCTGTTTGTGCAGTTCTTGGACAAACTGCAAGCTGCACTATCCCAACAAGTCAACAGTGAGGAGGCCAGAGTTATCCTGTTGCAGCAGCTTGCTTTTACAAAGGTGAATGAAGAGTGTAGAAAAGCATTGCACAACCCACATACTTGTGTGGCATTCACGTTCTCTGGAAAATTCCCTTCGCCCAGGATTTTTCTCCTGGGAAGCTGAGAGGCCTCAGAGAAAAGGAAAACAATAATTATCTCATTTGCTTCTCCTGTGTTGTGCTCATCTGGGATGTGTTTGGAGATTGTTTACCCACAGGTGATTGCCTGATTGGATTCTGGTGTGAGTTGTTTTGACTTTTTGGCCAATTGGGGCCAAGCTGTGTCGGGACTCTGGAAAGAGTCACGAGTTTTCATTATTATCTTTTTAGCATTCAGTAAATATCTTTTCTGTATTCTTTAGTATAGTATCTATAGTATTCTTTAATATAATATAGTATAATAAAATAATAAATTAGCCTTCTGAGAACATGGAGTGAGATGCATCATTCCTGCCTTCATTGGGGCATCCATGCAAATACAATATACTTGTGACATAGCAGACATGGTTAGAGAGTGCCAAAATGTGGGAACAACTGCTTATAGTAGCAACTCTCCAGCAGCGGCTTTAACCGTGCGCTTCCGAGTTTTGAACATGGGGGGCAGGGATCGGGGTGGGCCTGACCCTGGGACAGGAATGGCACCCTGTGGTGTGCCCTTGCCAACAGAAGCAGGTATGCCTCAGCCATGCTTGCTAGGTGCTGCACACCATGACTGGAGAACACCTTTGAACCCTTTAAACAAGGAGGGCCAAACCCTGTGTCATGTGTTAGCTTTTCTGCTTGGTTCTGCCCTTGTTTCTCTGCCCTGATTTCTTGCAGTTCCTCTCATTAGTTGCATCTCTTGAGATCTCAGACTTTAAGGTCCTGCCTGCTGCTCTGGGCAGGAGAAGAAAAATGCTACCAAATCTCCTGGTGTGCAGGGTGGTCCATAGTTGCAGGACAGTTGTTCTGGAAAAGTAGGAAGCTGCTCCAGCTGTCAGCTCCCCTTTAGATCTGTGCCACATGGAGATTGCACAGAGCGGAAAGGAAGTCCATTAGCTCGTATTTAACCTTGAACAGGCTCCCAGTGAGTTTCTTTCCCTCTCACCTAGAGGCTACTGCTTAGCTTATCTCCAGGGAGGACCCATTATTTAGGATTTATGATCTGGCAGAGCCACCTGTCATCAACACTCCAGCCAGAATTCCCCTAACTTTTTGTTTGGATGGATGTCAGCAACACTAATACAGGCAAAAGGTACCATGGCCTATGAGGTGAGGCCAAGCTCCTACCTTGCTTAGGGCTCTCCCAGAAATGGAAGGTGGGTGGTGTGTTGGGGGACAGCAGCAGGATGAGAAAATCAAAGTATGTTTTTCTCATAGTGGTCTGAAAAATCTGGCTCAAGATTGTATTGGTATTGTATTTTCTGGCCTAAACATTGTCCCTGAAAACAGAGCAAACTCTGAAGTAAAGGAGACAAACCACCCTTTCATTGGGACTTACAATTTTTGTCCACAGCAGTGCATCTGCCCAGCAGCTCCCACTGATTCTCTGCCACCTGGGCCTCTTTCACAGCCATAGGACTCCCAGTGTCTTCTACTTGCACTTGCTCAGCAGCTAGGCCAGGGGCTTTTTCATAGGTCCCAGAAGGATGTTGAAGCCTTTTTCCCAAAGGAGTTAGACACTTGAATACCTACCTCAAGCTGAAAGCCAAGGTTTTCATTCCTTCTTTTGTGTGTACTTTTTCTGGTTTCAGCAGTGTACAGCAACGCCTCAGATGTTTGCAATAATCATTGACTTTTATTAAGGAGACTTTGTTCATAGTAGTATTTTTCCTTTCCTCTTTTTATTTTCAAACCAGTCATTACTTCCCAGTGCCCAGTTATCATTAACTCATTCTACTGCTTCTCCTCTGTTATCTTTTCCTTCCCTTTATCTTTCCCCAGCACAACTTAACTGACTCATTTAGTGCTCACTTGTTTGCCTCACTTGTATTACTAGTTTTATTTTTGTCTTCTAGTGTTTGAGCAGATTCAAATGTGACTTGATGGGTCTGCTGAACATAACTGGACCTTAACAGAGATGACTCTTCCAAACTGAGGGACAGAATCAAGCTCCTAACAACAAAGTACAGGAGGAGACAGTAAATTCACAGAGCATGCAAGGACACGTCCATGTTAGAATGTAACTGATTTTTTAGTCTTGAGGGCTAAAGGGAAATTCATGAGGGCTGGTACACAGAGATGCTGTGGAAGTGATTCCCATTGCACGTTTAGCACTGTGATTCCTTTCCCTCTTACCAAATCAGTTTCTGAAATTAAATTGTGGTTTATGGCCTTAATATGCATCAGTCATGCTGCTTCTCATCATGTAAGACTAGCCTTCACTTCATGTTCTCAGGCAAGTCCTTCTTCCAAGATTCAGGCAGGTTTCTTGTGGTAGAAGTCCCAAATCCTTGACTTTTTAGGAATAGTTAAGAAATCCAGTCTATACTGTTAAGGTGAGAAATGCTATATCCATTTCATTTGCATTCTTGCAAATTGGTTCATCTAAGATTCTAGTCTTACTTGAGTTTCCATAGTCTGGCTCTATGAACAGGATTTGCACCAATATAATGATTTTGATAATAAGTTTGTTTTTATTTGATTTGGTTTTAAGTCAAAATAGCTTTATTTGTGCATTCCCCAAAGCTGCAGGCCCTTTGATATAAAGATACCTGAGTTTTCTTAGTCACTCACAGAGCTTTCCCATTTCAGAAACTTACAACAGCCAAACTAGAAATGCAAAAATGCTGGTATGACACCTATTCATCCAGCAGCAAATATATGTCAAAGAAAATAATGCTGAACATCATTCTTGATGGTCTAAGCCACATCATCCTCACAGATTGTCACATACTGTATTATTTTGAATCATCTAGTGTATTGCTTCTGTAAATAGGAGAAAAAGTTTTCTATTGCTCCAAGTGTGACTCTCGTTCTCGAGAAAGGGAAAGAGAAATTGAGAATTGTACTGTTGTTCACAGCAGCACAGCATTGTCTGAGAGACAAGTTGATAGTCGTGTTTGAGAAGTGGACTCCATTGCACAAGTCACTGCTCAGACACGTGCTGACAGTGCTACTCCTGGAACATATGCTCAAGTTGTAGCACATAAAAATGAGGCAGTGAGTGGCCCTGGCAGAGCTCCTGAGAGCATTGACTCCAGTGACACCAACCTGGCAAAAGCTAAACCTGACTATCCGGTTAGTCCAAGCTGCTTGGGACCACGGGCCCCTCTCATGCTGCTGTGGAACAATCCCATAGCACAATGAGATGGTTACAGCCAAGTCCTTTTCTACCTCTCCTAGTGTTTTGGTTGCAGTGTGGTGCCACAAAACAAAACTTCCAGAGCTAACAGTGTAGAAGATGTGAAAGTACTCCATCCCACACTGCTGTGCAGTGCAGGTCATGGCACACCCTCCTTTGACTGTGCCAGCAGCTGCCTTGAGTACTGTGAAAAGGCACAGGAAGACATGATCTGTATGTTTGTGCATGTAGGTCCCTGTGTTTAAAGCCAGCTCAGTTCCCCTTGACTATGGTCTCTCTCAGAAGGAGACTGACAGGGATACCTTAAACTGGAATCTCTTGGTTCCTCAAGGGCACAGATGCAGCTTGTCCCCTCAGCTCATGCTGGCAGTGTCTCTTCCTCAGCTCCAAAGAGTCAAGAGCCTTGGCCAGGTGCTGCTCCCTGCCCTGCCACTACAGAATCTTGCCCCAGCAAAATGTGTGGAAGGGCCACCAGGCATGCAAGGACCAAGGAATAAAAAGCAGAGTGTCTCTGCCTTTGGCTGGAGATGGACAAGGCTGGGCAGGCTGTATCCAAGGAGGGAGGGCAGCCCCTGGGTTGAACAGGGAGGGGAAGGGCAGCAGGAGGGAGCTACAGAGAAGCTGGGGTAAGAGGCTGGGCTGCTCCAGGAAAAATCTCCCCACTCAACCTACTTTAGCAGGGCTGGCTGTTTAAATGGAATTTAAATCTCTGCAGATATGTGAGGAACTTCCTGGCATCACTGAAAGACGTGCAGTGACAGGGGCAGGGCTGTGCTGGCCAGGGTCAGGCACAGGCACAGCCAGAGCAGCAACCACAGAGAAAATGCTCTGGACATGGGCTCATCGTTTCTGCAAAGCACTGGTAAGTAAGGGAAAGCAGAAAAGGTTACCAAAAATAGGATTTTTGGAGGACAGTTCTGCAAAGCACTAGATGCCCAGCTCCTAATTTCAGGCATAAGAAGCTATTGCTTTTGTGTTTTGTTTTCTCACAGTCCAGAACAGTGAAGTGTATGTCAGTATTTACAACCTCTTGAATTCAAAATAAGAAGTCAGTTGCATCTCACCTCAAAATCACAAGATTTTCAGGGGAGAAATTACTTTGGAAAATTCCTTAAATTGTATGTGTGTGTATTTCTACCTCCAGAAATGTGTTACCTGCCTCCAGATTTCGTCTTGTAACATATATGTTTCAAACTTCCCCCACAAATTCTGAATGCTAAAAAATTTCTTTCTTCTCTTTCATTCCTTCTTCTTTCTTCTCTGTTATTTTTCTCTATTCCTTTTTGCCTTGCCCACCTGCCTTTTGATTTCATATGTAATTAAATGATGTGGACCAGGAAAATTAAGAAGCATTAAGTTATATAATGTAACTCAAGGTAAAAGTAGAAAAATCATCAAGCTATATTTTGTTACTGTAAAACATTTTCAACAAAAAAAAAAATAGAAACTGAAGGGACAAGGTTCAAATTCTGTGTCAGGTAAGTCCAAATTGATTTACGTTTTGCAGGTACTAGGGCTGATTTTTACTTCTTCAGTTCAGTCACCTCATCTGCAGAGGTGAAGCAAACTTTCCTGAAAACCCAATCCTCTCTATTAGTAATATTTCCCAGTCTCACCACTCCCTCCCTCCTTTTTCAGCATCATTTTCTCCACAGGGTGACAGGATTACAGCTGTCGTGCCAGTTCCGCGTTGTGGTGTGCACTCTGTCATCGATGTCATTGTAACTCTGTATCTTGCAGGCAGTAAGAAAAGTGACACAAATTGTTTTCCTGCCGGATAAAAATTGTCTAGTAGATTTAATGCTCATAACCTAATGTGAGGAATAATATTATATGAGAAACAGCCGTCAATCTGCTCTTAATGGTATTGTGTCCCCTGGTATTGAGGGGAAAAACTGAGCCTCTGGAAGCTCAGCACCTTTCTGAGCAGTTCTGCAGACTCTGGGGCCAGGGCTTACAGCAGTGTGACCACACAGCTGCAAAGCCAGTGGGCTGATGTGAAAACTCAAGCTTGGAAATAGAGAAGGAAATGGAAACTCAAGGCTGAGAGTTGTGTATGCTCAGCAAATGGTACAACGAGACCCTGGTAGATGAAAAAAATAGTAATGCAAGTACAGCTTGTTGCATAGAACTGTGATTTATCTGCTTTTATTTTCAATAGTTCCAGTGGCATCATGATGTAGGATTTTATAGCCTATTAAATCATGCCTGACATTTATGGATGTAGTTTAGAGTGCATGCATTATGGAGAGTTAGTAGCCTCTCCCTGCCTGAGCAGCAGTTTCCTCTTACAGGTCTTACTCCATCCTCATGTCCTAGTATACCTTGAGCTCAGACACAGACAAATACACTCCAAAGAAAAATATTTTGGTGAAGAATACAAAAGACAAACAACTTTTCTGTTCCTGTTGGGTTTGGGCTGTCCTAATCTGAAGTGGCCTTGATTTCTGTTGTTGTCTCCCATTCCCAAAGGCACGTCTTGCACCTAGGAGGGTTGACTGCAGCTTCTGCAGGCACTGCACATTCTGCCACCTCCATCACAGCAAACAGATAGTCCTCTCCCAGGAAAGAGGTAGCAATCAGCCCAGGTTGCTGATGGTTTTCTTCGGTGCGTGTAGGGAGTGGCGTAATTAAGACTGGAAATTTGAGCTGACCCCAATATCAGCTTGGCAAGAGGCGCTGAGGTGGGTGGACCTGCGTGCCAAGGCCTGGCCGGGCTTGTTACTTAGCCAGTGGTGGGATGACCACTGCTGCCTGCCCAGCACTGCCCCTTCCTACCAGAGCTGTCCCTGCAGCCGCTGCCCAGGAAGGCAAAGGCTCCGTCTTGGGTTGTACCCATCAAGGCAGGCTGAGAGGGCACCCAGGAAGGAGACACAGGGAGGGCAGCTTGAACTCCAGTCCTGTCAGCTGTAGAGGAAGGGAAGAGCAAAGCAAGCCATGAGGTTGGAAAAGGCAGTTGTGATGAGGACCAGGATTGTTGTTCAGAAGAGGCCTTGGCAGCAATTTCAGGGGGGCAGAGAGAGGGAGAGGGTGATCAGATAGTGGCTGGATATGCTGGACCTTGACTGGGTGGAAATTTATCCTCCTTGCCTGTTATCCTCACAGCCAGGGAGACTCCTCTGTGTCAGAGTATTATGGCACAGAGACCTTTGTGACCAGGAGAAAGGAAGGCTTTAGCTGCCTGCGGAAGATACTTCCATATGCCTGAACTAAGGGCAGATTGCAGTGGTCACAACTACCACAGCAGGAGATAAAGACACATTTCACTCTTAGATATCATCTTACAAGTGGCAATTAAGTTTTTACGACATCCATGTGAGGTAAGCACACAAGTACTGCTCCTATTTTAAAGCTAGGAGAGCAGAGAGGGTGAGTGCCATGCTGAAGGCCGGGTGCTGACTCAGTGGCACTGCCACCATCACTAACCAGGAGCTTCTGGTTCCCAGCCTGGCCCAGGAGCCACTGCAGCCTCTCTGCCAAGAGAAGGAAGTGAGCTGATTTTTCAAGCACTTTGATGAGAGGAGGAAGGTTAGAAATAGCCTAAGGCTGTTTCTAGAGAAAGTGTCAGGGCTGGAGGAGAATTGCAGAGGAGGGGAGCAGGAAAGGGGATGGTGGTGAAGGAACTGTTGATACAAATGGTTATGAAGGGAAAGGCAGTGACAAATCAGAACCCAACAATAGGAGGAAAATGGGTCAATAGATGAAGTAGATTTTCTTGAGAGAGGCCTTTGTGACAGAGGAGAGGTAGCAGCAAGAGGAGAAAGAGCAGCAGTGGGGAGGGAGGAAAAAACACAGTGAGAGTGTGCATGGCAGCATTTGGAAGTCTCAGGAGACAGACAAAAAAATGCCACCAAATATGGGGTCTTACAGTGCCTGGGCTATTATAATCACACTATTGTCTCTTCCACAGCAGCTGGAGATATCAGAGCCCTCCACAGAGCATCATTACCTTTGTTTCACCTATGGGAGAATGAGGCTCAGAGCAGTGAAGCCACCTGCCTATGGTCATGCAGCAAGGCCAACACATTATTCTGCTTTAAACTACAACAGTAAATGCAACTGGAAATGGGAGTAAACAGACAGGGGCACACAGTTCTCACTGGCATAGGAGAGAAAAAGAAGAGATGACTGATGTCAGCAGCCCAAGTTTATTTTTATATCTCTAAAATACAGAATGTCACATAAAATTACATTTTTCTAAGCTGTGAGCTTTGGACCCTCTCTGCTTTTAACTACAAGCTAAGAAATACTAACAGTCAGACACACCACTATATGCACAAGTACACATGCACACAACAGTTCTGATGTTAGCATTAGTGTGATTTTTGTCCTTTAACAATTAATTTTCTCAGTTTTCCAACTTTCAGAAAAATTAAGGTAACCTACAACTACAGAAATGGAGAGATGTGTATACCAGACGACTTCCACGACACCAAATATTGTTACATTCCCAAAGTCCTTAGAGATAGAAGATAATAGAATGGAATAGAATATCTCAGGTGGAAAGGACCTGCAATTGCCTGGAAGCTGCACGTGACCACTATCGTTGTGGGGTCATTGTTTATGGTAGTTGTGTGCCATGGCAGAGAAACTATAAGCCTGACAGCCTGTGGCTGCCGTATCAAAAGGAGCATTCTCTGAATAAGCAGAAGCTCAGAAAATTGCCACCAGCACTAGTCTGAGCTAGTATCATGTTTTTAGGGCCTAGGAAAATGACATGTTTTTGTAAAAGTTCCTCTTCATTTAGAAATCCCCCCTTTCCTCACCTCTTCTTTCTTCTTTTCCTCACAAGAAATGAAGAAATGCAGCTATGTTTTACTGCAGTTTGAGGAGGATAGAGTAGTAGGAGCTGTGCAGTGCTACCACCCTCTGGCCATTGCCAACAGCACCATCCTCCACCTGCAGGACTGCTGAGCTCCATCATCTGCCTCGCACACCTATGGGAGATGATGCTGCTTTTCAGTGCACCCAGTAAAGAGAGACAGTGATTTACACCTTCTCACGCAGCTCTACACAATGCCTGTTTGGGCTGCTTGCTTTTGTAAAGAGATCTCATCTGGGGGAAGGATGCAAAGGCCAAACACTTCCCGATGTGTTGGTCCTCTGCGGGTCCAGCTCACGTGGCCAGTGGGTTCATCTCCTACCTGGTCGTATGCAGATTCCAGGCAGGTCCCTTCCAACTGAAATATTCTATTCTATTCTATTCTATTCTATTCTATTCTATTCCGTTCCGTTCCGTTCCATTCCATTCTATTCTATTCTATTCTATTCTATTCTATTCTATTCTATTCTATTCTATTCTATTCCATTCCATTCCATTCCATTCCATTCTATTCTATTCTATTCTATTCCATTCCATTCCATTCCATCTCTAAGAACTTTGGGAACATAAGTAACTCCAGTAGCATCTCTGAAACTTCTCAAAACCAAGTTGGCCCTTGTTTCCTCTCATCTACTCTCCTGTCCATAACCAACTGCTCATTTATTTAAAGAACAAAAAGCTAACATGAAAAAAACACATCTACTATGCCCACCATTTTGCTACTAAAAATATGCTTCCCAGAATTAAAACCAGCAGCTCTTTGACACATAAAAACTCATTTTTCCTACTTTGATCTACAAGAGAGATCCTGGCTATCTGCCCAGATGAAGAGGAAGCCACAGCAAACGGTGGCATCTTGCATCACACTCCGCAATGGCCAAAACTGGCATGTCACAGTGTGTGAAAGGGAACGAATTTCAACGTCAAAGGAACTTGGTACCAAGGCTGTACTGTACCTTTGGTTCCTCTCTGGACAGTAAACGTGTGTCTTCAGGTGACAATATTTGTGCAGGTAAACATACTGCCTCTCGATGCCAAGGTTGGACTTTGGGGGTACTGCTGCCTAAGCCATTTTCTGATGCTGATGACATGATGCATTCAATAATAATAATAATTAATAATAATAAACAAAAAAACCCCAAACCAAACACAAGAAAAACCCGCACACAATTTCCCCCCAACCTGATCATCCAGTATTGAAAATGAAGTTCATCAGTAAAAGATTTCCCATGCTCAGCTTATTTGCTCAGACGATGTGTGTTCCTTTTGGGAGATGAATGCTCCATTTTGTGGGATTCACATTCTCTAAACCTGAGAGAAGCAGTGAGAGAAGCAGAGAAAAGAATGACCAAAACAATTCTTATCTCATTTGCTGCTCCTGTGTTGTGCCAAAGTAGAATGCAATATGGAGGTTGTTTACCCAAAGTGATGCTGTTTTGTTTCCTTGGCCTAGCAGGGCCAAGCCTGTGTGCAGACTGTTGGTCAGCAGACAGTCACAAGATTTTGTTCAGTTGAGTTCTTGTGCAGTTTCAGTTTAGATGTAGTGTAATCTAGTATAGAATAATATAGCATAATAAAGTAATTAATTAGCCTTCTGATATCATGGAGTGCTCCTCATCATTCCTCCTGTCAGGCGAAATTTCACCAATACCATTTCATTTATTATGTTTGATGAAAACTCTACCACCTCTTCGTAACCAAGATAAGAGATTGGATTCTCTCACTTTGTGATTCCAAATCTCTCACTAGCAGAGTGGGCAAAAACATGCACAAGGCTGAATCCTTGTGCTTCACAGGCAGAAGTGTCTGCCATCAAAACCTGCAGAGAACGCAGAGATGAAGAGAGCATGTTCTAGATGTCCCTCCTTGGTACACCTTCCCACAGAGAGTCCTTTCTGAAATCTTCTTACAAGCTGGAAAACCTCAAAATATCTTTGCAACAGAAATACCGTAGTTGTGGGTTTTGTTTGGTTTTTTTTTTCCCCCCGTCTTGTCCCTACAATACTTCTGTCTCCAGAGATCCCAATTGAACAGTCTGGCCTCTACACTGTTTATTAAGCCCCAAACCCTTCTAGCTGACCACCAGCCAGCAAGTCCAACCAACACAAGATAGAGGAAAGGATGGGGGAAAAAAATCAGAAAGAGTTATGGTTGAAAGATACCAAATCTGTAATGAGGGAAAGTGAGGAAAATCACAAGTTCAGGCTTTCTCCCTGAAAACACTTGCCACCAGCTGTCTCTATTTAAAATGCCTTGCTTGATGCCAAATGGCACATTATTTTACAAAGAAAAAAGATAAGCTGATTGAAAAGTTGCTTCCTAGTTTGTGTAAGAGAACTCAAATCACTTAAAACTCTAGAGGTCAGTGCCATGAATGCTTGATGAGTGACAAGACTTTCTTCAGTTTGCTTAAGAAAATGTATTTTTCTGGATATGTATGAGTGCTGTGCAAGAAAGAAAAGCTTCACTTCAAATAAAAATCAGAAGCTGTTTTTTTTAATGAGATTTTTCACCTCTTTTCCCAATCAGAATCAATCCCAGAATCACAGAAGTTGCTGATGTGGCATGATGAAGACATGTGTCTGACAATTCTATAAAAATACCACTATTCCTTGGATGCAGTGAGCCACCATGGGTGAAGTGCCCAGCTGGGCAATTGTCCTTCAAATAGCAATGGGCAGCTGATAAAAGAGACAGGAACAGCTCCTCGGTCCTTTTAAACAGGCTCATGGTTTTAAATCAAAGCTGCCACTTTGCCCACTGCTGATCATAAGTCTGCCCAGTGTGCCTGGAGGTGTTGGCCAGCCCCAGAGTGCCAGACCTACAACTGTCACAGTGGCATCAGCAGCAATGCAACGGTGCCATCCCTACCTCCAGAGGCCAGGGAACACAAATCCTGGGGTTCAGTGCCTTCGTGGGGGAATTTGCTCCTGAGTTCCCCTCTCTGTTACAGCTTTCTCACCAAACAAAATTAGAGTAGTGGTAAAGCAGCTGAGCATGGACAGATGAAAAATACAGCATGGGAAGTAGATATTATCATAGAGCAGGAGAAAAGGTATATTTTTTCACTCAATTTACCACCCTCAGAGACACAAATTCAGAATGCACATAAGCCATAATAAAATCAGGTCACATGATTCGAAAGGTGAACGTTTTTTGTATGGATCTGACAGGTGTTAATGGTGATTTTCAACTGAAAAAGGAATCCTGGAAGACAAATTGCCTGTTAAACCAGTCTAACAGCATTAATGTTTTCTAACAGCATTGCTTTCTGGAGTCAAGTGTTGCAATATGTGAAGTGTCATGGTACCCTCATTTAGGAGAAGATCCTTATGAATGTGATAATCTTTTAAGGTCCAATTTTATCCTATAATGTGCTGCAGCCCATGTTTCCTATCTATGGGTCATAATGAGATTAGTACAGTATAAATCTTTGTACTACTTAAATAAATAGTCTCTCAAGTGTCTCCCATTAGAAATATATTGTTCTGTATTTGCCTACAGGCACTGATGTTGCATCCCATAATTGTTAAGTATTTATCTGTGTCATATTACAAGGCATTTGATTTAATTTTAAATGGGGGAGATTAATCTTTTCTTTGTTTTGACCATGATATAATTTGGTTAATTACCATTTGTTGGATTCTTTTTCCATTTGCCATAAAGCCTTTCAGTTAGTATTTCAAAAGTAGCCCACACAGAGTTGCCTTTGGCATAGTATATGGAGCAGTCACTGACTCAATACAGAGATCACTGTTGTAATGCCAAATTTATCCTGTTAATCTTGTCTTTCCAGAGATCAATTTATATAATTTTCCACTCACACAATCTGAATTATTAGCTTCCATGTTGATATTCTTACTTTTTGTTCTGACACCTGGATACTTCCTAAGTTTCCTGAGTCTGTGGATTCATGCAGTAGTGGACCATACTTATATGGCCAAGGAGAATTCCAGGTAAAAAGATACAATACCAAATTCAGATACCCCTTCCTTCCTCAAACAGGGTTTAATTCTGCTCTCACCTTTACTGATGAACATCAAGAAAAGAACATTAATTGTAATCAATAGAGCTGGGGGTCCAAACCAGCTGTTCCCCTGTCACTCTGAAAGGGAAAGATTTCTCTTAAGTGACTGAAGTTCACCTCATCCTGTAGTGGGTGTCTGCAATGGGGTGAATTATCTCTTTGTGGCCACTGACTGCAGCAGGAATTTAGGCAACTAGCCAGTGTCATGCAAACACACATTCCAGGCTGTCCCATTTGTGCTTGCAGTGTATTTGCCTCTGCTTCATGTTGCTGTGGCAGGCCCATCACAGCTCCAGGGCAGTGGAGGACATGGTGCTGTCTGGCTCTCGCTGGTGCAAACACTTACAGGATCATAGCATCTGCTAGAATAAGACCTGTAGCTCAGCACTGAAGAATTTATATCAGCATGAAGCCAAAGTAACCTCCAATAACTTCATCAAACCCTGCCTTTGTTGTGATTATCTTGTCCACCTCAATATATTTCACAGGACCTGTAGATTTCCCTTGCTAACTTCTGCACCAAGCTCTAACAGTTTGAGGCTCAGTAACACCAAGGTCAGAAAACTGATATCCTTCTTGGTTCAGAGCCCCTCCCGTGTGTGTTAACCCCTTCACATCCCAGGTAAGACTCTCCTATCCTCACCACTCCACTGTTAGACACTCTAATAGTATCATCTTGATTCCCAGCAATATTCTGCTGGTGAAATAAAGAAGCATGATGTTTTTTAATAGATCTCATTGCTAATGTTGAATTTACTAGAAATAAGTAAGAACTTCAAAGGCGTTGTCCCGCATTACAGAACATACTTTTTCTAAGCACTACAGTGATGTGTTTAACAGTGTTGCAAGTCCACCAAGCGTGATAATAGCTGATCACTGATGAAAGGTTTGCTCCCCATGTAGACACTTAAAACCAACAAGCTCTAAAACATCACCAGCAAAATTTCATTTGTGATGTTGCTTTGCCAAAGGAGAGACCTGTGATTAAGCCACCCTTCTCTGCCTCCAGCTGCCTGCTCTTAGTGCTTTAACCCTGCAGCTGAAACCCCAGCATTACCACTCTGCCTGCTCTGGAGCCAGACGAGGTGACACAGCCAAGGGACAGGAAGAGGAAGACACCTTCCTCTTTGTGTGACTGGGTCACCTCACCTTTGGTGCAAGGCCTGGCAGAAGGGATGGTGTTTCTTTTGCTCCTGGTATGACTGGGTCAGGTATGGGCCCTTGTCACATGAATTGATGCTGAGGCTGCTCCTCATCAGAAGACCTGGTGTGGGGACATGCCACGCAGGACATGGCCCAGCCAGCTGCCATCCTTCCTCCCTGCACATCCATGCATCTGCCTCTGTTGGGGTTTTTTGACCTTTCTTATTTTGCCTGCTAGAATCAGTAATTCCATGCCTTTATCTGCAGCTGTTATTATAATTTATATTAAAGCAAGAATCAAGTTTCTCGTGCAATTACTGGGCTGTAGGACCTGAGGCTTGAAGAAAAGTAAATAACCAAGGCAACTGATTGACAGAACCATGTGCAGTGCCTGGGGGACAAGAGGGGCAATGGTACCCTGGGGTGCATCAGGAAGAGCAGTGCCAGCAGGTCAGGGAGTGATCCTGCCCCTCTGCTCAGCCCTGTGGGGCACATCTGGAGAGCTGTGCCCAGCTCTGGGATCATCAGGACAGGAGGGACATGGAGCTCCTGGAGTGGGGCCAGAGGAGATGAAGAAGGGCCTGGAGCATCTCCCTGACAAGGAAAGGCTGAGGGAGCTGGGGCTGTCCAGCCTGGAGAGGAGCCCCAGGTGAGAGGGGCCCTCAGCCCTGGGTGTCCCTGTGTGCAGGGAGGGCTCAGAGCAGGGCCCAGGCTCTGCTCCAGGAGTCCAGCAATGGCACCAGAGGAACGGGCAGGAACTGATGCCAGGAGACTCCACCTGGACATGAGGCAGAACTTCTTCTCTGGGCAGTGCCCAGGCACTGAACAGATTGTCCAGAGAGGGTGTGGAATACCTCACTGGAGATATTCCAGTCCCTCTGGACACAATCCTGTGCCCTGTGCTCTGGGATGGCCCTGCTAGAGCAGGGGGGTGGGACCAGATGACCACTGTGGTGCCTTCCAGACTGACCCATCCTGGGATTCTGTGAAGACCTTAGAGGGTTGGGGTTTTTTTATTTTATTTTCTGACTCCTCACCTAAACCAATTACAAGTTCTCTGAAGCAACACTTCTTGGGCACAGCCAGTTCATTTTGCCCTGGAGAGAAAAGGCAGGGCCAGCTGGGGCCACCACAGTGGCAGAGTGGGACAGTTTGGGTGGTGAACTTAACACTGAGGGATCTGTGCCCAAATAAGATCAGATAGGCAGGGCTGAGGAGCTCCTCTGCATGTGACTCCTCCTCAGCTGGAAAAGATGCTAAAGAGACTTTGCTAATTTCCCCTGCCTGGAAACCTGTAATGAACTCGGAGCAGAACATCTGTTAGCTTCTCCTAAGCTGGAAAGGGCTGAAAGCCAAGAGACATGTCTCAGGGCCAATCTGCTGGCCTGTCTACAGTGTAGGGGAAAGTCTAAGCCCTGGAGAAAGGCTGGTGCACTCTGTCTGTGAGCAGACAAAGCTGGCAAGTGTCACTGGGAGCCCAGGGGTGACACAGCTTATGGGACAGGAGAAAGGTTTCCTTCATTCATGCAAATGTTTGTGAAGAACTCCGGTCAATCATATCACACACACATTCCATACTGCAAAAGTCTACATTTGTCCATGGATGAGAAGCTAAAAAATATGCTACCTTGGCACGTGGCACAAGTCATGAGGGAGGCTGCCAGATGCAAAGCCTTCCTGCCCACTGACAGGCAGAAACAACCTGCATGTGGCCAGTGCCTGTCATGATGGGACATTTAGAGATGCCCAGGGCACTGCAGGGAATGGAGATGCTGCAACCTTGTTACTGTAGTAATTTAAGTGGGATTAAATCTTCCCTTTCCCAGCAAGGTTAATCATCCAGTGCTGCAGAACCCCAGAAGGTAAGGGGCTAATCTGTGTATCTCAAGCACTGACAGCCAGATGGCTGTGGAGCCAACCAAGGATTGTTGGAAATAGCAAACAATAACATGCTGTGGGAAAAAAACAAAGTGTGGCTGGCAAAGGGGGTCACGTGGAGCTAGGGCAGCACTTCTCTGGGACAAGAACCCTTGTTCTAGGTCCTGGAGATAAGCACAACACAGCACAGAGCAAGCACAGGGATGAGGCTGAGAAGTAGGCATGGAGTGTAGGAAGGAATCAACACCACCCAAGACCCCCTTGGTCCTCCTACCCATTTCAAGAAAGTTCTGAAAGAGGGACTGTGCCTAAGAAGTAATTTGCACAGAAAATAAAACTCTGTCTTCAGGGTAGGGAAAACTTATCTATAAAAAGGTATCCCCACCAGTACCAGGCAGCATGGCCCACGACCCTGGATATCCCATGGGCTGGATCAATTCCAGAACAAGGACTGGTGTTCTCTTTTTCTCTCTTTCCTCCTTTTCATCTTACCCCTTAATCCAACCCCCACTGACGTGTGCTTATACTGTAGGTCAGGGACTAACCTACCAATTCCCATGCCAAGGGTGTAATTTACTAATGTGAGTTTTTGCAGACCCTCTGACTTTTGTTGTTCCTTTTGACCACGAGCATCTATGAATCCTGGGTGCTCCCTTCCCCTTAAGGGTGGGATGTCACAGGTGCATGCACACTGTGTCTCTTACTCCCAATTAACATCAGTAAAATCAGGCGGGTGTAGTGTCCCCAAGACACTGCTGGCATGGGATAGCCAACAACGTCGTTGTTAAAGTCACCCCTCCAAGCCAGCCTGATGGCACCCAAACCTCCTTTGAGCTTTAATGTCCCACACCAACTCCCAAACCATGCTCAGACTCTGCTCAGGTGCATGCTGGTTGGCACAAGGGAAAAGGTGCTGCCAAGGGCCCCTCCAGTCAGTGGCTGAACAGGCAGGTAGCAGTGTTCCTATAGCTGGGGATGTTCCCTGACACTGTTTAAACTGCCAGCCATGGTGGCTGGCCCTTGGACTACCAAGAGGTGCTGCACTGACTACTGCTGAACCATCCTGCACTACTCACAACAAACAGGCAAGTGTAACGTTTTCACCCGGGGGTTTCAAGCTGATCTGATGAGCTCTCAACACCCCAACGTTACACCCCAGAATAGCTCAGCATTCATTGGAAGGCATAAAAGGAGCAGGAGGCTGATGTGACAGGTCAGGAACAAAAAAGGTTTAATAAAGGCAAAATAACAAACTCAAACCGATCCAGGTGCCACTTACTTGTGCTCCTGGTAAAAGACACCTCACAAAAGCGATTTGGTTTCTTTGTTCTGTCCTTTTCTACTAAATGGCCCAGGCAGGACCTTTTGGCTTATGGCCAATTAGCTGTCCCCAAACTTGAGGTGAAGTCCCCAAGGTCCTATCAGTGATTTTTCTACCTGATCACTGGGAGAAAGTTCTGGGCTCTTTCCTTTTTGGGGTCAGAGGAAGGTTCTGTCATTCTGTCCATAGGGGTCACATTCCTACAGGCAAGGACATCTTTCCACTTAGTCATGGGATGTTCACAGCTGCAGGAAACTGCCAAAAAATCTACAAGCTCTTGAGATACTTAGATACATAAATATACATTAAAACCTTTCCAAGCGATGATGAAATCTAAAGGAAAATTGTTGGAAAAGTAAAAACTTCAAATGTTGATTCCAATTTTGTGCTGCAGGTTTAACCTGGCCTACATTACACTGGCTTGGTGATTGTCTACATGCCTGAAAAACATCACTGCTAGTCCAGAGGTAAATGCTGGCAGCATGTTCCCTATCACTTCAGCTTTCCAAGAAGAGAACGCTGGGAACATTTTGCAGGTAAAATGCTTATTACTGCTACATCATCCTCAGATTGGATTTCTGCATCTTGGAACAGTCAAGATGTTTCCAGGAAAGGCTTGCAAACAATTATCACACTCTTGTTCTGCATCAGTCACCACAGCATAGCAAAACTTGTGGTCCACCTTTTATTTTTTATGATCTCCAGACCAAAGCTTCCAGTTTTACCTTTATTAGTCAACTATACTTCATATTTCATATTTGCCCTTTCCTGGAGGCAGAATTATTCCAAAATAGATGGAATAGGATTAAACCAAATGTAAAACCTTCATCACTTCTGAATGTTGCAGATCAGTAACTTGTGCCCTCCAATAAACAAATGCCTGCATATCACAGAAGATTATCAAGCCCAAAGTCTAGGAAAACTGTGTCCAGCCAAGACCACAGGGATTTTATAATAAAGCACAAATTGTGAATGCATGTTAGTAGTATCAATCTGGAAGACACTATTTCTGCATGGTCAGTGCAAATAGCTTTATGAGAGTGAATAAACAGCTGAATGGGCATTTCTTATTTACTCTTAGGAGGATCAGCAATGAGTTGCTAAGTGTTAGTTACTGTTTTAAAGTTTTGCTATTTTATATCACGTTAATAAAATTTATCATTACAAACAGAGTCTCTTATATGCCAGGAGTGCTACAACTCTGCTAATCCCCTTTTACAAGTCAGTTGTTTCTTCATTTCATTTATGTCCTTATTTCCAAGAACATTGCAAGGTCTCTGAGGCAAACTTTCCTAGAGCAGGAGGATGGATTTGTTCAGTCCTTAGCATTTGTGAAACAGAAGTGCACGGACCAAAGCCAGGAAATTCAGAATTCACGTGAAAGGCAAGACTCCAATTAAAAAACTCCTCATCCACCTATTCTCAATCCAAGTACCTCATTTGACTGACCTTCTTCTATTCAGAAAAGGTTTGTGTCTTGCTTGATTAACACCACACAGACTGGAAGAAATGCCAAAAGTGGGAACTGCAATGTTCTTAGCTTGGGTCAGTGAATCGGGAGGAGCTTTCCATACGAGTGCTCATCCTCTTTCTTTTTCTGTACCTTTTTTGTGTGACCCCACCTGATAATGATTTCTCTGGAGCTTTACTCTCCCAGTTAAACCCCTCCAAAGGAAACTTCACTGGCTTCAGATTAGGTTCTGTAAACTGCTTCTGTTAAACTTCCAAGCTGAATTGGGAAGACTAAAAGCCTAAACACTGTACAAACCTTTAAATTACAGATTTGGATTGTTCTGCTATCAATTCATGTATTTCATATAATCTATCAATGAATTGATACATTAGATTAGGAACTAACTTCCCTACCACTTTCCTTGCGTGCTTTGGACAATTGGCAAAACGTACTTGTAAGAAATCTCTCTTTTCCTTCTCTGAAGGACTGTATATCAGAATATATCATCAGTCTCCTACTACCAGAGCAGGTTTTCCTGCTCCACTTTCAATATTCTAATGACTTTCACTAGTTTCTTGGTGTTTATACATACAAATTGATAAAGAAGAGTCCTTTTATCAGAATACTCACCCTTATTACTGTTTCTTTAATTTTATTTGAATGGTAAAATAACTATTGAGAAATATTTTGGAGCCTCCCATGTGTCTTGAGAAATCCAATGTCTCTGCATTGCTCTGAAGTATATTGCTACTATTAATATAGTCACAGTATCACCTCAATGCAGGTAAGGAAAAATAATCTCTATTGACTTTGAATGTGGCTCATGCATTTGGAACAAGATATTCAATTAGCACAACACCTACTTATCTGATAACAGCTAAAGATACTGTGTTTGGTGAGAAAAGACAACACTTAATCATTAAGCATCATTTAGAATATTAACTATTTTTAAAGTTTGTTTGGTCATAGCAAGAATTCTACTCTCCTTCCAGCTGGTACTCCTTTAAAACAATTAATTGCAATTTTTCAGTCTCTTCTGTTTCAGATCTGAACTAGTCTTTCTCCACATTACTCTGTGCCCATCTAAAATCCCAGCTGGACTGAATGCCACACAAGCTGTGTGCAGGGATGTTTCAGCTGAGTCCTTGAGCAGCACAATCTGAGACAAGCAAGCCACCCTTCCAGGGGCTGGCCAGTGGGGAAGGAAGTGCATGAAAACAAAGCCTTGTGATCAGGATTTGGAAGATCTGGTTCAACTCTAGGCTAGACTTTGAATCTGATGTTAAGAAAGACATTTCCCCTACCTGAGGCGTATCCTCAGCTGGTATAAATTGCTGTAAACTCACAGCATCCGTGGTGCTATGCCAGCTTTACACCAGCTGCTGAGCTACTCTTTTACCTCTAAATTCCCTCATGTCAAGTGACGGCCTTTTTTTTTTTTTTTGCATTTACCAGGGCTCTGCTTGCTTTCTTTGTCCCAGGTACATTTTTTCCTGTGAAGACTTCAACCTGCTTAAAGGAAGGAATTCCTTTTACTCTGTTTGTGCAAGACACAGCACTACACAGAGCTGGTCTTGCCTGAGGCCTCTAGGCTTTATAATACTGGTTAATCTTTAATTATAATTAAATATGCTGAGTCTTTAAGAAATGAATGGTAGCTGTCCTTTAGTTTGTTTTATTTAATGTAAGAAAACAGGTTTGGAGTCCCAGAAACTGGAGGACAGCAGAATGTAAGATTTGTGTTGTAGATGACTGCATTTTTGCTTGCAACTGTATACTGGCAAGATGTACCCCACCAAGGAGTCTTAAAAAGCTTCAAGAATAACATACTGGATGCTCAAGCACACTTTAAGTCAGACAGTTTCAAAACTCACTTCAGCAAAGCGGGAACCAAGCCACAGCCACATTAAATGACTTACCCAAAATCATGTACTGGTGGTCTGTCTAAGGAATGATGTATCCCAGTGCTCTCCATCAAGTCATCGGAGGTTTTTGTGCCACTCTGTAGGTGCCAATAACATTACTTTGGTTTGGACATAAAATATCCAGTATCCCTGCTCACTAGAATGAATAAATTAATTATTCGCCCATATTTTAGGGGCTCTTGCTGTATTTCCATAAAAGGCCTTTGCTACTGAGCACAGGCGTTGACACTGAGCTACCAGACCCACAGCCTTACCTAAAACCAGGATGAACTCCCTGCAGATGATCAGTGATTTAATGCAAAGGGTTTGAGTTCCATCTAGCGGTTACAAACTCACCAGCAGATTGTTCAGCCTGGAGGAGACTAAGGGGAGACCTCATCATGGTCTTCAACACCCTCCTGAGGAGCAGCAGGGGCACGGGTACTGATCTCCTCACTCCTGTCACAACACTCAAGGGAATGGCTGGAACTGTGTCCGAGAGGGTCAGACTGGATATCAGGGAAAGGTTCTTCCCCCAGAGCACGAATGGGCAGTGGAAAAGGCTCCTCAGGGAATGGTCACGGCCTCAAGGGTGCCAGAGCTCCAGGAGTGTTTGGACAATGCTCTCAGGCACAGGGTGGGATTGTTGGGGTGACCTGTGCAGGGCCAGGAGTTAGAATCCATGATCCTGATAAGTCCCTTCCAACTCAGCATATTCTCTGTCTCTCAAATGGGTTGTTTCCATAGCATGCCCCTCTCCCAGAGCCCCAGAAGCAGCTGGGCAGCCAGGACATAATATGTTTTTTACTATGTCATCATCACCTATTTGGTCCTTTGATTTCTGACCAGTCTTTTAGCCTTTGCCTTTCTGAGGCATTGACACCCACTGCTACCAGCTCTCTTTAGTTTTGTTCCTGCTCTTGGGGCTCCTGGGCCCAGAAGCATCACAAGAGGAGAAAAGCTCCAGCCTGGTACCACAGCTGTGTGAGACACTTGGCCCTGAGAGTGGGAAAGGAGAAGAGGAAGATCCAAGTGCTTTGCAATGACAGCATGGTTTGTGGTGGGTCTGATTTTAAGCAGAGAACAACCCAGCCTTGCCTATTGCTCCGCTCCCTAGGAATTTTGAGGGATTTTTGGGCGGGAATCACCTGGACTGCCACACTGCCGTAAAGCGCGCTACCACCTCACGGCGCCACACTGCCGTAAAGCCCAGCCACCGCCCCGCCGTGCCCGCCACACTGCCGTAAAGCACAGCCACCGCCCCGCCGTGCCCGCCACACTGCCGTAAAGCACAGCCACCGCC